>NW_021551157.1:87238-147988 GCF_001605985.2 Dendrobium catenatum
AATATATATATATATATATATATATGTGTGATATATCTTAATGTAATTATTTCATTAAATAACATGTTCAAATTAAAAATAAATTTTAAAAAATAAATAAATAAAATGTTCATATAATAATTATAAAGTTATTATTTAAAATTTAAAATTTGTATCCTAAAAACATTTTTATTTTTTTAATAACATAATTTTTATCGGTTATTATATTTTTATTATAATATATATCAAGAGATAGAACACAATTTTTTTATGAGTACAACAAATTGATCATAAATTATTAAATATATAATTCAAAAATATATTTTTAAATAAAATAATATCATCCATCAAGGCTTCAATCAATATTTTTTTTTTTAATTTGAGAGCCTATGTTTTTTTTTTGGGACATTTAGGCCATTTAAGGCAAACTCACACACAACGCATACACATAGACTCGAACCTTGGATCTCTTAGTTGGAAGCCTAAACTTTCAACCAATAGTCCAAGGAGAGTTGTGTAAGAGAGAGCCTATGTCAGTGCTGTATCATTTAAAAAAAAAAAAAAACGGTAATGTTTGTTTAGTTTCTTTTATCATCTTTGTATATTTTCTAAAAGAGTAGGAATTTAAGAAGATTCCTTACGGTGATTTGACTGTTAGGTTTCACAGGTTGCCTGTAGGTAGCATATATAACGTGTTTAGATGGGAAAGTTTCTGTACTGATATATTTCAACTCATATGAAATAATTCCGTTGTCTCCAATGACATGATTACATGAGGACTGTCGGTCCACTTGGTACCCACGTGTCAAAATTCCGAGGCACTAGCGACCAAATATTCTGCATGAACATTGTAGGAAAGTAGAGAGCTTATATATTTTTATAGTGATTAATTTAGTTGTAAAGAGTTATTTTGTATTTATATTTCTATTCATTTGATTAACAATAATGATGGTAAATGTAAATTACCGTAAAAGAGAAATTATTAGTTATAAATAAAACGTTATTATCAATCAATTCAACTATAAAACATAATGAATTCAAATTTAATTGCAGAAGATACCACATCTTATTAGTAGGTTAACTAGGTGAGTCAGAACTTGTCAGCAAGAATAGAGAGTGCCGTGAGAGTAGAGAGAGCGTAGAAGAAGAGAGGCTATACAGATAAAAAGTGAAGAAGTTACAAGCTACATAGAACTCACATATAATGATATGCGTTAGTCTAACATGTGTTGCCTCCTGATAGGCAGAGTGAGTTTGAAGTTAATGAGCTCGCTCGATGACGGCGAATATGTTTCGGGTGAATTTATGAGTGAGCGCTTAGAAGTGGTTAGGCGAGACTACTGACTTGCATATAAGATCTCAGACTGTATTTAGGAAGAAGATGAGTGAAATGTTTTGGGAATAAAAGAGCTTTAGGTTAGATTGTGGGAGCAACAGAATGCGTCCATCGAGTAGAGGCTTTCTTATATGAGTTGGGTGAGTTAGGATGTTATAGGGAGAGTGAGTGAGTGAGTGTTGATCTCATTTTTGTATGAGGTCACTGGGACCAATCCAATCCCTAAATCCATCAAGACCCTAGGATTACCTAGACCCTATATCCATCCAGACCCTTGGATCTACCTAGACCCTAGATTCATTAAGACCCTAGGTCGGACCCTAGATCTACCTAGGCCCTAGGATTAATCGATATATTATATCAATATAGATCCTAATTAATCAAGATCACAAATCCATTTAAAATTCAAATAAACCCTGACTTCATGTCAATACAGATCTCAAATCCATCTAGATTTCAAACGCATTCAAGCTTCAAATAAATCCTAATCTTCAATCAACAAAGACATAATCATTTCAGCATCCTATCAAGCTTTAATCCTATCCATCCATTTATAGTCATCTAATTGATTATGATTGATGTGGATAATTCAAATTCAAACAATCAAATTCCAAATCTAGCTCAAACCCAGAAATCCAAACCCTTGACCAAAGGATAAAGACTAAGGTCCTTAAGCATTTTTGAGTGATTTTTGAATCACATAAAAATCCTGTCAAAGGATGTTCGGTTCATGATCTATCAATTGCATATTAATTAGGCATGCCCCTAGGATCTACTCTTGAAATTTGAGTTTAATCTAAGGCTCCTAACCCCAAAAACTAGATAGAAATCTAAAGGTTATACAACCTTCAAATATTTATGACCTATGACACTAGACCTACCGCTAGACCTACCACCCAATTGATATTGACCTTGGAGCCTTCTCCAAAGCTTATAATAACTTCCAGACCCTTGATTATGTCTTCTTAAGAATTAAACTACTTTTGTCTGGACCCACATTTACCCCTAGTTGACTAGGGGTCAAAATGACAAAAATGTCCCTTAAGGGTAATTTTGAAGTTTTCCATAAACTTAAATATAGCCTTTTACAATCAAATCATAAAACCTCATCCAATGCATTCTACACCATTAGGAGTACAATGGACTCAAACCAAGACCTTGGTAAAGCTTGGGTCAAAACTGTTTAACCAAAATACCCCTTAGGGTTTTGAACAGACATTTCAAACTAAATGTCCTCCAAATTATATGGAACCACTCCCATTAAATTTCAAACATCAAAACAAACCTGCTGGACACAATCCTAGCCCTTGGATCAACCTGGTTGACCAAGTCATTTAAGGTTGACTTAAATGCACTATAAGGGCTCAAATAGTCATTTTGACCAAAATGGACTCCCTAGATCTTGGGACCACCTTCCACAAACTAAAATAATCACTTCAAACTTATTGAGCCCATACTCATCCCTTGGGTCAACCTGGTTGACCAAGTCAATATAGGTTGACCCACTGGCCCTTTAAAAGCTTAAATGGTCAATTTGACCATTTGGGCCATTCTAACCCTTGAAAACACTTCTTCCAAACCCCATTCATCATTTCAAACCCTTCAAGATTAAACATAGGTCCTGGGTCAATCGGGTTGACCAAGTCAAACTGAAATCACTAGATGGACAAGAGGGGGGTGAATTATGAAAACTTTTTGACAATAATTAAAACCTAAGCAGGAGTTCTAATTTTTTTGATGCTTTTAAAATTTTAACATGAAAAAATTTAAAGAACTTTTCTTTCACAAAATTTTCCAAGCAAATATTATGAAATAAAATGCACGCATTAATAAAAAGACGATAAGGAAAAAGCACACCGAAATTTTTATAGTGGTTCAGTCAAACCATGACCTACGTCCACTCCCCAGAGTCCTCCGTTCCGGGTATTTCACTACAAGCAATAGCTCTCTTTTTGCCCCCCTTGGCAAGGCGGAGAAGCCCTTACAATACTCCCTTTCATCAACCCGGCGTGGTAGAGTGTCAAACTCTGTTTTCACCCTCCTGGCGACGGCAGAGAACCTTTTCGTTTTTCTCCCTCCTGGAGAAGGCAGTGTACCTCAAGGACACGGATGTAGAAGAGACTTTCCCTTGGAGATCCTCCCACAACTTCTTCTAGGGCCACAGGAGGAACAAGATGAAGCAAGTTCGGAGCAACCGTGTTATCTCTCTCACACCTCTTCTCCCTCACAACGCCCACCTTCTCCTCCCTCTCTCAAACCCTAAAGAACTTCTCAAGAGCTCTCTCCCTCGGAATCCCTCTCTAACCATGTTTTCCTCTTCTAATTCACACCTTTAAAACATTACAGTTTTGATTCCTTAAAAACGGGCTCCAAAATCCCTGAAATCTCAAAGTAGCCGTTACTATCGTACAGTACAGTTTTTAATCGTACAATACAATATGTATAAACAGACTTCATCCTGGTACGAAGTGGTACGAACAGTTCAAAAACATTTGTACAGTACAATTTAAAATCATACGATACGATCCACAACAATACTGTTCGTACAGGACGATGGCCGGGACGATCAAATGTCGTCTCTATTCATCGTATGGTATGATTGACATCGTACAGCACGATGAGTTAAAAACTAATGGATCGTCCAGGACGATCCATGGGACGATTATAATTCGTCTCTGTTCATCGTATTGTACGAATTGGTTCATACAGTACGATGTTCAAATAATAATAAAGCCTAAATTTCTTGCACTAATCACGGGTTAAATTAAGTAAATATTTAAAATAAATTATACAATATGAACTTGTTCGTACAGTACAAACTTGTTCGTACAGTACGAACTTGTTCGTACAGTACAAACGACGTAAAATAACTTACTTAAGTTAAAACGACAGCTAGGGTTTTGGATTTGAACATATCGTACAGAACGATTTACATTCGTACGGTACGATCTATTCATAGAATCATCCTACAAAGCTCTGATCGTACGGTTCTAGATAACATCGTACAGTACGATCTACAGAGAAAGAAAAACATTAAATTTAAAAACACTCTCCCCCTCTGTGTGTGCATGGTTCCTCAGACTTTTATGCATTTTGTGGCCAGACTCAAGAAAGTAAAAATAAAATAAATACCAAAATACATTGTCAGACTCAAACTCCTAATATACCCATTTTTAAGTCTTCCTGTCGTCCTGAGTAGCTTGTGATCTTCCTGAAATGTTAGTACTCACAGACAATAGCAAATAAAATAATATTTAATGAATAGAAAATTCATATGACGTTATTTGTCATCATCAAAATCTCATACTCGGGGTCATGGGTTGCAACACAAACTAGTTTGACCCAATCAATCATTAGACCTCTTTTGTGTTTAATCAAAACTTAAATATGTTTAGACCCCACCAAAACTTCAAACCTATGTTATTTGATAGAGTGAATATCCCCTAAACTACTATGTGTCACATCATGGGGGTTTTAGCTTGGTCAAAAAATCTTATGTAATCAAATAGATTTATTAATGGATCTATCTCTTCTTACATCAAACCTATCCTATCATGCCCTTGACCATATTCCATTTCAAAGTTAAAGTCTACCCAAATTTAATACAAGTATAATTTTAGTGGATTTAAATAAAGTCGGACAAATCCTCTTATCTTCACTTAAAACTTAAACACTTAGCCCTTAAAACCTTTCCAACCCCTCAAACTAGCTCCTTAGAGCACTTCTCCATGCCACTGAAGTGCCACATCACCTCTAGTTGATTATTTGACCAGCCAAATAATCAACAAAACTTATAAAAGGGCTTAAGTTGTCAAACCACTTCTAATATCTTAATCCTCTTCATCCAAATCAAACCTAGCTACTAAAAGTTTTTTTAGAATATTCTTGATCATCATTTGAACCTATCTTAAGCTTTAATTTGATCCTAATTACTTCTTAATTACTCCATGTGCTCAAATGATAATATGGCTTTCAACATCATGTCCGTTCATTTATCCTTTGATTCATTGCCTCCTAACCACCCAAGGGATAGGTGGCAACGATTTAGGAGGGCATGTAGTCAATCCCAGCCATCTCTTCAGCCTAAAGTCACTTGAATAGGGTAAAACCTTTAAATGAAGCTCAAACCTTGACCTAGATCAATCTCTTTGTCTCTCATTCACTCTCTACTCAAGCTCTCCTAGATTTAGATCTTTGCTTTGAGCTCTAAACAAGTTTCTCCTCCTTTCCCTAGTTCAGAACCACCACTTAAACCCCACTATGGTGAGCTTTCTGGAAAACTGAGGCATTTTCTATTCAAAGGCCTCTACCACTCGATATGTTGCATTCAAGATTGTGTTTTCAACTAGGAAAATTTGCGTGGATAGTTAACAAGCTCAGAGAATCAAAAATCGCCCAAATACATCTATTGGATTAGTTAAAATCCTTAACCCTACGTTAGAATACATAGGTTATTTTAAAATTTCAAAAAGTGCCTTTCAAACCATAATTTTGAATCCCCATGAATGCTCTTCGTTCACATAATCTATGTTTAAAATTTTAAATGATTTGGTTTAGTATATGGGAGAACTAGCCATTTTCCTATTATAAGTTTTGGTTTACATAAGTTTTTAATTATGTAAGATCATAGCATTATGATCTGGCTGTTCCACGACATTTCTAAACCTCATATTTGATCCCACAATTATTTAATTTGTTTGGCTCGATCTATGCCATCAATTTTGAACTACGCTCGATTGAACGACTGCGGTGATATGCTAATGTGGATTAATGAAACCACGTGGGTCCCAATACCTCTTCAATCAATAAGTAATGATTGCTCGGTGGTGCAATCATTGCTAATGATTGGCCACCACCGCATAATTTTTACCCCGCAAATAAGATGATGTCGTGTGTCCCTACCGCCACCGCTCCGCTGTCGAATCGGTTAGAGAGTGAGTTTGGTGTGTGCCTAATCATCAATGATAGGATTATCCTTAGAGCCCATAAGACTGAGAAAAGTATGTTTTCCCACTTTCTTTTAGCACCTCCTATATTCTTCAAGGGATTCAAGATCAGCAAACTAGAACTAACTTATGTACAATTTCATATTTCTTATTGGATTGCTTTGTTTATTTAATGAACTAATAAAAAAGGTGTTGACAAATTAAAAGTAAAGTTTTATAAAGAAAGAATAAAATTTTTAATGAGAGATTATTATTTCTTATTGTTGCTGTGGATCAGAGAAATTGTGTTCCTCATCTATGCCATGCTTGTCGAAATATAAGATAGGATTCTCACTAACTCTAGTTAATCTATGTCCTTAAGACCGCCTAATCTTAATCACCAAATTTTTATGCATGGTAAGACTACATTCATAGTTATTTAATTGTTCTTTTAGTCAATATGTCAAGGCTTAAGATCACACTATAATTTAAATTTATGCAATGCCGATACATAAATCAACTTATGTTCAAAGAAAATAAAAATAGCATGGATATGATAAACATTAAACCCTACTCCAAGCAATTCAAAAAAGTAGATTAACTACAAATGGAGGCTTTGCAATAAGTAACAAAAAAATAAACACATTAAGTAATTTATTATTATAACTAGTTCACAATTAAAAATATAAGATAAAAATTAAAACACTAGTTCATAAAAACAATACAATATATTAATTTAACACAAGAATTAAAGTTAAAAAATGACATGAAAGAAATTTAATGATCATGGCGAACACTTTTGCTTTGTTCCACTCCAATATATGACTCTAGTATAATAAACACAAGCAATACACTCTTTACACACACCTACAAACACTCACATATACTCATCACACGACACTATAAACTGACCCCTCCAAGTTTGCAACCATAACATAAGGAATAAGGTAATATATATATATATATATCTTAACTAGCACTGTGATGCTCCCTATGTCGTGTTGCTGAACCAACACGTTTGTTCACCAATGGTCGTTTTGGTTCACTGGTTCAGCCACCTTCAGCTACGATATTGGGAGATTTGGTGCTGTGATGCATTGATCTGGCACTATGACACTAGATGGATAGCTCCTTCGCACTAAGCTCGACAAAGTTTTGGCAATCTCTCAACTACAGCCCTAAAATGATTTTTGTCACTATGGTGCTTCTTTGCTGGTGCTATAGTGTTTGTTTAATTTTTGTATTTTGAATAATTTTATACACAAAACATAAGGAGTACAACCACACAATAATAACAATATTGATAAATAACATTTTTTTCTTATCAAATTCCCTCAAACTTTAAACTGTTACTTATCATCAAGTAATAAATATTACACTACAATGAAATCCCTTTACCTTTTTCTTTGAGTATGATTTTTGGAAAAAAATTTAAATTATATAATCTAATTGATTATATTGTATGAATGTTGGACGATTATTTAAAAAAATAATTTACAATATCATGATCCCTCATTTTAAATTAATATTCTCTTAAAACCAAATTTGTGTGGTGAATAGTTTTGACTAGCATACTAAGGTTTCCTAAAATGTTTGGAGTTAATGAAATCACTTATTTAGTTAATTCTTAAATCAATATAATAAATTTCTTTAAGCATTATAATTCAAATCATTCCCTTTTGAGTACATAAATAGGTCTAGACATTGGAGGTTTAAACTCATATATATAGTTAGGTATTTAACAACTTTTTCAATTTTTATTTTTTTATTTTTATTTTGCTTAATTCCTTATAAATATTTTTAAAATCTATATATTGCCTCTACTTATTATTTTAAAGCTGGACTAGACATTAAAGCTTCCAATTTTTTATGTTCAAGTACTTTAGCATTTTTATCATTTATTTTTTTTTATTTATTTTTATTTATTTTGTTAACTAAAATAAATTATTTTGATATTGATTCCTATTTTACTTCACTCATTATACCAACCTATGTTTGTTAGAGGTTACATAATTCACTATTTTCTTGCTATTTTAGTAGATTTTAGGATTTATCTAATAGCTCAAACATTAATCCTAATAAATAATAACCTTAATAAGTAGTCAAGTGTTTAAGTAATTTTTAGGAATTTTGATTTATCTAGAATTACTAATTTAAATTGAAAAGATTAGTTATTATTTATAACTATTTTATTAGTGAAGTTTTGTAAGATGTGGACTATCTAATACTTAAGGATCTCAATTTTACATTTTCCCAAATTCACAATTGAAGAAAAAATTATAAAAGAAAGACAAGGAATAACTCAAAAATTGGAGAAACGTCATTTCATTAGTTTTTTTTTTTTAAATTGCTAAACATAAATGAAACATGCATGAAATTTTTACATATCTAAAACAAAATTATAAGAAATAAACTATACAATAACAACTACTAAAAAAATTAACAAGACTAGACACCAAGCATTAACACAATTTTCTTTTTCAAATAAGAAAATAAAAAGAAAAAGAAAAGGAAAAAACACCATAGTAGGGCTCTCCCTCTTTACAATCATCAACTCCTCATTCCTATGGTAGTACTATTGACTGTGCTGCCAAGGTTCTACTCCTGGATACAACATAAAGGGGGTGGGCTAGGAAAGATGTTTTACTAACAAGGGGAGTCATTCTCCCAGCTCTTAAACATGTCCATCAAGGCCAGATTGTAATCAACCTGATATTGATATTCTTATTTGTGCTGGATCATCATGTGGTTTTAGTGGCTATATATCCTCTACTCTGACATGGTCACTTATTGCTCGAAGTGATCTATAAAAATTCTTTTCTGATCTACTTAATCATGAATGTTCTCCACCTAATTTCCTATCTTCTTAGTATCTCTTCCCCACTGCTACACTAGTTGGTTTAAATGCTAGGATCCTTCACCATGTTCTAACAAGGTGATTTTGATGGAGTAGATCATGGAAACAAGTATGACTTGATCCTTCCATAAGTTCATTACTACCCTGACCTACTATAAAAGGATACAAATTAAATGGGGATGCTCTACCCCCGAAGCATGTATTAGATATATCGAAAAATAATTTATTTATGTCCATAATCATATCCTTTTGAATATTATAGTATAAAACCACCCTCTCATTGGTTAGCTCAATAAACCTGCTAGGAATAAGGTTAGTAGAGTTAAACTGCTAAGCTTTAAAAGCAAAAACAAATTAGATATTTAAAAGCTTCTTTAATTAAAAAAGTTTTTTTATATCTTATTGCAAAAATAAATTAAATAAAAAATAATAAGATTAATCAAAGATTTTACCCAAGCAATTAATCATAATAAAAATAAAGTGCAAAAAATAATCAAAAAGAACTCACCAAATTTATAGTGGTTCAGTCCAACCTGACCTACATCCACTCCTCAGAGGCACCCTCTCAGTATTGCACTAAAACTTTGGTGACTATTCTTTAGCCCCCACATCTAGGCGGAAAAGCTCTTACAAAATCACTTTTATCTTCCTCGGTGTGATGGAGTAGCTAGGTCCTTTGACACCAAAGAGATCTTCTTCTTACCAAAACTTCACTCAAGACAAATCTTGAATATTATGGTACTAAGGTGCAAGCTTGTAAGAGCAATATGTGAAACCCTCTCCACACTCCTTTTAAATCCCCTCCAATGATCTTCTCCCTCTCGAACTCCACCATTTCCTCTCTCCTTTTAAGTTCTGTCTTCAAGTTTTATCCAAAATAATGATGAAATAATGACTGTCAAAGACACTTACTAAGTGCCTTGACAAAGCTTAAATAGAGGGCTTTAAAAAATCCTAAAAATCAATCTTGGTAGAAAAGATCGTTGAAGACAATTGCAGTATCATCCCGTATAACGTGCTTAAAAAGAGGGCTTTAAAAAATCCTAAAAACTAAATTCTTGTGCCAAATATCATCCTAGAAGATCACAGGATTGTCCAGTATGATGTGTAGAATTTGACCTGTTAGTCCTGGATGATATCAGGATAGTCCTGGATGATCAGTTTAATTTTGTATAAATAATCCAAAATAATATTGTCGATAATCTTGGATGATTAAAAGAAAAATTATGGTATTTCATCTTGGACGATTTAAGAAAATCAAATATGTTGGCAAATATTATCTAGTACGATATACAGATCGTCCAGGATCATCTGATTGTACAATTTAACCATAATTAGTCTACTAATCACATGATCAATTTAGGCATGATTGGCAATGATAATCCAGAATGATCTATATCATTCAGGATGATCAGAAAAAATTGAATCTTAAATATTTACCTAAATTATTATTGGCGAATATTTTCCAAGATCATAATGAATCGTCCTAGATGATCAAAATTATCTACTACAATTAGTTCAATAAGTTCATCATCCTAGATGATATAAATTGCCCAGTACTATTAATTTAAAACTTAAACTACTAGTTTTGAATCAATCTCACTCCCCCTGAGTGTGTGTTCATGGTCACCAAGCAAGCATACACTCTTACAGGACTTGACTCAAGAAATTAAAAATATTTAATAAATATTACAATATAACCTATTCTACCTAATCTTGAGCCTTGAATCTTTATTGGATGGTACATACTATTCTTGAAAAGTTAGTACACACACAAATATATATATATAAGTAGACAATATGATGTGAGCCATGATATTTATTATCATAAAAAACATAAGCTCATAAGCTCGAGTTGTAATAATCTCCCCTTTTTTTATGATGGCAAATATTACTGGTTGAATTTATAAATTTAAAAATATTTTCTCCTTTACTCCCCCTTACTAAGATAATTATAATAAAAGTAGGGGAAATTAAAAAAAATTAAATAAAAAAAAGATTTAAAACACAATAAAATAGATAAACTAAAGAAAATATAGGATAAATATATGCAATTTAAACACAAATACAACCAGTTCACCCCCTTTGACATTATTAAAAAGAAAAGAAGCTTAGAAAAAGAAACAAATAAGAAAAAATGAAACAAACACAAAAGATCAAACTAACCCCTGATTAGTTGAGGGTGATGGTAATGTTTAAGAAGAATCAATTAATTTCAACAAATTTTCTTAAAATGAGAATGTTACCTCTTAATTTTATTCAAAAAAAAAGTAAGAAATGAATTGATTTCTCTAATATCTAGAATGGTTAGAAATATGAATTTTATCAACTCTAGCTCAGGCTCCTTAAAGGTTAAAGTTCTTTTAAAATAAAAATCAAATTTAGTTAAGAAAAGTGATTTGTTCAAACTTCTTTTCCAAAAAATATCTAATAGAATAATACAATAAAGTAACCAATCAAAATCATAATTTTTAAAAATCAAGTGTTTGAAGATATCAAGTGGCACATGAATTCTTCTAAGATTTAAAATTTTGAAAGAGAAAGAAGATTAATTTTTTGTGGGCTCATTCTATTCCTCATGTCAGTTATTTAATGTACTTTGCACATCTTTTTATTTTTGATACACTTTATATATCTTTCAATTTTTTGGCGATCATTATGCATCTTTTAAGTTTTTTAGGCTAATTTTATGCCTCTTATCATTTTTGTGAGCTAACTCTCTTTTGAAACCATTAAAAACTCTCAATTATGAGGATATCTTTCAGATATAAGAGAAAAAAATTTACTCTCTAATATAAGTAAGAATAAACCACAAAACAGAATTAGATTCATTTGATAAATGTAATTATCTGATCAAGAAAACTTGAAAGAGATTTAATCACTTTGAGCATTATTCATATGAGATAAATTACTATAAGAAGATAGAATAAATCATAATTTGAAAGTCCAACTTTAAATTTGAAATAGATTTTACTTCAAAAAGAAAATACACCACTAAAAAGTTAGAAGAAGAAAGATAATCATCAATGTTTCTTCCTTTAATTGATTTAGAAAAGTCAATCACTACTTACAAATTTTATAGGTAAAAAAGATATAACATTTTTTTGTTTTAAAAAATTGAGAGAAGTGATTTGATTCTCATAAGGAAATATAATGTGAACAGGGACTTGCGTGTATAGATCTGAGATAAATCATAAAAACATACAAGGAAGATAAAAAAAATTATTACAAAATAAAAAAACATCAAGAATAACTCAGAAAAAATATTTATATTAAACAAAACAAAACAAAGAACATATATGCATACAAGACCTACAACACATAAACACATAAATAAATTATTATACCTCATTACCTTTCTCATGGACTGGTGATTCATAAACTAAGTCTGCCTATGAGATTTTTTACTTTTTTATCATCTTTCATTTTTACAATTTGCTTAGCTTTACCCTTTCCTTTGCAGGAAGAGTTTTCAACATAGGGCTCTCATTTTTCATATGTTTGAATTTCCTACACCCAAAATAAATAATATTAGAAGAAATCTGAACATTCTTGCCATATTTATATTTCTTCCACTTTTATTGATGTTGATGCTTACGATGTAGTAAATTTTCAAATTTTCTTGTAAAGTCTTCACTTTCACCATCTACTACACTTTTCTCCATATCTTTAGATTTTAGCACTATCATTTCACCTACATCTAAAAGTTTTTTACACAAGCTTTTCTCATATGTAATGAGTGAGCCAATAAAATTATCAATAGAATATTCATTCAAATTTTTTAATTCATAAATATCATTGACTTTGGCATTAAACTTATCAAGTAGATAATGTAAATTTTTTTTGACCTTTTTAAAGTATAAAAATTCTTTACCTAAACTATATAATGATGTCACAATTTGAGTAAACCTATTATATATGTTTAAGATCATCTTATAAATAGTTTATAAACATGCATTAAGATATTCAACTTGGATTGCTTGACTTCATAAGTACCTTTATATGTATTGTGTAATTTATCCTAAATTTTCTTGTCAGTAGTTCACATGTTTAATAACACATAGTCCCTAGAATTTAAAGCACGAAAAAAATAATTCAACCATTTAGCATTCAATTGAGCATTAATTTATTCTACCCTACTCTATTGATTAAAATGAATATTAGTATTAATTCCATCTATAACACATGATGGTACAAAATAACTAGTTAGAATCATATGCCACATTCAATGGTTAATTAATTATATAAAAGTAAACATATGACTTTTCTCAAAATCAAAAGAAATATTTTAAAATAAAGGTGGTCACGTTATTGAATATCCGTCTGTAATATTCAATTATCAAAGTTAGCCATGGATCAAAATTCAAAAGTTTTCAAAAACTAGATTTTATGAATCCCACTTTGATACCACCTAAAAGTTCATCAGGATTGTTAAGCCTTTATGAACTAGTCCTGAGAGTAACTAAGAGGGAGGTAAATTGGATATTTAAAAACTTCTTTAATTAAAAGAATTTTTTTTATATCGTATAGCAAGAATAAATTAAATCAATAATAAAAAGATTAATCATAGATTTCACCCAAATAATTAATCATAAAAAAGTGCAGAAAATAATCAAAAAAGAATATACAAGATTTATAGTGGTTCGATCTAACCTGGCCTATGTCCACTCCTAAGAGGCACCTTCCAAGTTTTACACTAAATATTTAGTGACTCTACTTTAGCCACCACATTTAGACAGATAAGCCCTTATAAAATCACTTCCACCTTCCCTGGTACAGTGGAGTCGTCGGGTTCTTTGACACCAAAGAAATCTTCTTCTTCTCAAAACTTCCCTCAAGATGAACCTTGAATCTGATGGTACAGAGGTGCAAGCTTACTGGAGCAACTGTGTGATACCCCCTCCACACAACCTTAAAACCCCCTACAAAGATCTTCTCCCTCTCAAACTCCACCCTTTCCTCTCTCCTTTTCAAGTTCTTTCTTCATGTTTTCTCTAAAAGAATGAAGACACAATGGCTGTCAAAGACATATACCGAGTACCTTGATAAAGCCTAAATTGAGTGCTTTAAAAAATCCTAAAAATCAATCATGGCGATAAAGATCATCTAGGATGATCATAAAATCATCCCATATGATGTGGCTAAAAAGTAGGCTTCAGAAAATCCTAAAAACTCAATTACATTACCAAATATCATCCTGGATGATCGTAGGATCATCTAGTATGTTGTACAAAATTTGATCCTAAAGTCCTGGATGATATCAGGATAGTCCTGAATGATCAGTTCAAATTTGTAAAGATCATCCAGGATAATAGTAGGATTATCCTAGATGATTAAAAAATATATATGGTATTTCATCATCGATGATTTAGGAAAATCAAATATATTTGCAATCATTATCCATTATGATATACAAATCATCTGGCCAGGATGATTTGATTAAACAATTTAACCATAAATAGTTCCCTAATCACATGATCAATTTAGACATGATTGTCATTGGTCATCCTAGAAGATCTAGATTGTTCGGGTTGATTAGAATAAAATTTGAATCTTAAATACTTGTCTAAATTACCATCGGGAGCTATTTTCCAATATCATAATGATTCATCATAGATGGTCAAAATTGTCTGGTAAGATTAGTTCAATGAGTTTATCACCTTGGATGATATAAATCATCTAGTATAATTAGTTCAAAACTTGGACTTCCAATTTTGAATCAATCACATCCCCCCCTGAGTATGTGTGTGCATGGTCACAAATAAAGCATACACTTTTATAGGACTTGACTCAAAAAATTAAAAATATATCAATGAATATTGTAAAACTTGTTAACATAGCCTATTCTACCCAATCTTGAGCCTTGAATCTTTATTGGATGGTGTATGGTATTATTGAAAAGTTAGTACACACACAAAAATATGTATATTGCAAATACAAGTAGACAACAGGATGTGAGCCATAATATTTGTTATCATCAAAAAAATAAACTCATAAGCTTGAGTTATAGTAGATGCACAACTCCAATAATAAGAACTCAAAGGCCTTAAAGAGTATGGTCTCTAATCTAAGTAGAGTCTAGAGTTGTATAAAGCATGAATGGTTCAAGCTCATGATAATTCAGTGCGACCTAGAACTTTTCAAGTAAGAAACTTGGTCTTGGTTCTTTGGAGGCCTATCTTAACACACCATAAGATAGGTGGAAAATTTAAACCAACATGGGAAGGACCCTCTATGACAACGACAGTCTATGAAGGGGGCTCATATTAGCGAGTGGATTATAAAGTAAATCATCCAATGTTATCTATCAATAGGTACTTCTTTAAGAAATATAATGCTTGATATAGAACAATTTTTTAATCAATAAAATATTTTTATGTTTAGAACTGAGTTGACATATTTTTATTTAAATTAAAAAAAAAATAATCAACATCAAAATCAACCTATCAAGTTTTTTTTTTCCTTTAGGTTTGAATTCTTCCTTTCTTTAGGATTAGACATACTAATAGTGGATAAATCCCTTTGAGGCTCCACCTTAGTTTTGATGCCCAATTTTATTTTCCTTTAGGATAGGTTATTCCTTTCCTTATGATTAGATGAGCTAATGGTGGAGTACACCCTTCATAGTATCATCCTGATAGTTCGTTAGGGTTGTTAAGCCCTTATGAACTAGCTCGAGACTAATGAAGAGAGGGGAGGTGAATTGGTAGTTTTAAAATTTCTTAAATAAAAAACATGATATTTTTGAAATATTTTAAAATATAAAATATATGATCTCCCACAAGAAAATAATTGTAAAACTTAAAATGTGGAAACATAATAAGAAAGAGCACACCAAATTTTATAATGGTTTGGGAACACACCATATTTTATAGTGGTTTGGTCAACTTGACCTACGTCCAATCCCTGGAGTATCTCCTTTGGGTATTGCACTAAACTCAGTGACTTTTCTTTTACTCCCACAACAAGGAGAAGAAGCCTTTACAAAAACTTCTTTCCACTGACTATGGTGAGGCAGTGAACCCAACTCCTTTTGCTTTCTCCTGAAGCAAGCAGAGAACCCATACTCCTTTTTCTTTCTCCTAAAGTAGGTAGAGAACCTTGATCGATTGCTAAAGAAGATGTCCCTAAAGCCTCTAAGGAACAAGGGATGATGACTGGAGAAGATGACTCATATCCTTACATGGAGAAACCTTTGAGAAACTCTCACAAATCCCCCTCATAAGATCATCCCTCTCTCTCCCAAGCTCTCCCTCTCCTTCTCTTGGCTCTCTCAGGTTAGGATATAATCAAAATATCTTATCTTAAGTAAATAAGAGATCTTATATAGAAGGGTTCAAAATTTTACCTAAATTACAACAAGCCATCAAAGATCAACTTGGATGATCGAAATATCATCCTACATGATCAGTATATTTTTAACCCTTTTAGCCAGGATGATCTAGGAGGGCTGGACGATTACAAGAATTATTTATTCTAATCATCTAGGATGATAAGTACATCATCTTGTATGATTAGTTCAAAACATCAACTATTATTTAGAACATCACAATGTTTTTCCATACTTTACATGTTGGATTATGAAAAAATAACCTATCATTTAGGCCAATTATTGGATCATCCTGCATAATTAGTTCAAATCAATAAATAATGTCTAGCACATCATTCTATTCATCTAGGATGACTCGGGAAGAAATTAAGATTTATTTAATGGATCTTCCATGATGATCCTATAATCATGCAGGATGATATGATTGATCAATCAAACTTTAATTACTTTCCTTAATCATCAGACTAATTTAGGTAAAGTTGTAATGCATCATCCAAGATGGTATCCTATATAATTTCAAAAATAATAACATGGCTTAAAGAGTTGGAGGCTGATTCTTTTTTATTTGAGCCTATAATCCATGACGATGTGAATATCATCCAGGATGATTTTTAATTTGGCTATCTTAATAATGATGCCATAATTAGGGTTTCTATTTTTAACTAATCATCTGGGAAGATTTTGGATCAATCCAGACTTCTATCAATTAAGATTTCAATATACCTCAAGTTAAATCCAGACTCTAACCATCAATCCAACCCTAAATTAATCTTCAATTAAGCTCTAATCTTGTGAAATAATTCTAAATAATACATTTGATTGTGATTGATGTGAATAACTCAAATTCAAACACTTAAGTACGAAACTCTTGAAAAATCTAGATTTCCAAGCAAAAATCTATAGTTAAAGGCCTAAGTCCTAAAATCCTTTTAAAGTGATTTATTAATATCTTCAAAACCTTGTAAAATGACTTTTGGTTTATTGTTTCACAATTACATATTGATTAGGCATATTTCTAGGGTCAAACCTCTAAATTTGAGCTCAATCTAAGTTCTCTATCTCTAAAAAATTAATTGTTTCCCAAAAGCTACAAAACCTTTAAATATTTATGTCCTATGCAACTTGACCTTCAACCTTATGGAATTTGACCTTGGTAGTTTTACAAAGATTTTTATTGTGTCCAGAAACTTTGTTATGACATTTCAAAAATTAAATAGCATTTTGGTGGACTCAATTTAACTCCTAGTTAACTAGGGGTCAAAATGATTAAAATGCCCCTAAAGGGAATAATTGAAGTTCTCTCCAAACTTAAAATGGCCCTATCAAATCAAATTCTAGAACCTTCTCTACTGCATCCAAAACACCATTATGAGTGCAATAGACTAAAGCCTAGACTTTGTTCAAGCTTGGTTAACTAAGTCATCCTAGTTTAACCAAATGCCCTTTAAGGGCTTTAAGGCCCATTTCAATCCAAATGGCCTCATCTTTGAATGGGATGACATCCATTCTAGTGAAATTATCATTTCAAACCTACTAATACTAAACCTTGACCATGGTTTAACTTGGCTGACTAAGTAAACCTTGGTTGACCAAATGGCCCTTTCAATCCAAATTGTTATTTTCACCCAAATGACCATTCTAACCCTTGAAACCACATCCATTGGTATCTAATGATCAAAAAAAATTTGTGGAGCTCAGAGTATATTCTATTGACCTAGGAGTTTGAGGAGAACCTCAGTATCCGATGCCTAGATATAACATATATTCTTCTAGTCACCCTAGAGAAGTTATTCTAGTAGACCCATCTAAAGGTGTTAGAACTTAGCACATACGTATAAAGGATGCTAGTCATTCAATGTTTATTTCAATGGTATAACCCTTAAATATATATCAAGCTTTTTGTGATGAATTCAAAATTCTAGCAATACAAGAAGAGTTTAATAAGTTTGTTAGAAATAATGTTTGGGAGTTTGTGAGTAAACCCAAAGACCAGAGTGTTATAAAAACAAAATGGATTTTTAAGAATAAAATGAATGACTCTAGGATATTAATTACAAATAAGTCAATATAAGTAGCTAAGTCATATAATTAAATTGAGGAATATGATTTTGAATAGACTTTTGCCCCCGTAGCTAAACTAGATGCTATTAGAGTGATGTTAGTCCTTGCCTACTTTATGGGATTTAATCTATATCAAATGGATGTTAAAAGTGCCTTTCTAATTTTTGTGATTAAAGAAGTTTTATATGTTAAGAAACCCTAAGGTTTTGAGAATTATAAATTTCCTAATCATGTATTCAAAATAAAGAAGACATTAAATGGATCATGATAAGCACTTAGTGCCTAATATGAAAGGACGAGCACTTTCAGTCAAAATAGAGAATTTATTAAGGGTGGTGTACCACCCCCATGTTAATAAAGAAAGAAAGAGAATACCTACTCATAGTTCAAAACTATGTTAATGATATTCTGCTTGGATCTATAAATAAAAACCTATATGTTAAATTCCCAAAAACCATGAGTTATGGGTTTGAATTGAGGATGATGAAAGAGCTTACATATGTCTTTCAATTTAGTGTGAAGCAAAGGGATGAAGAATCTTTCCTTATACAGTCAAAGTATACTAAATATAAGATTAATAAAAATGTGTTGGCAAATGCTAAGGCAATCAATACTCCCATGAAATCTACTATTCAATCACATAAGGATCCAAATAGAAAAAATATATGATCAGAAGAAGTATAGAGCAATAATTTAATCACTCCTTTTCTTGATTGCCAGAAGACCTATATTTTTCTTTTTGTTTGTCTTTGTGTTAGATTTCAAACTAATCCCACATGAGAATTGTTAGCATAAATACTAGGAATCTAGTATCCTAGACATCGTAGTTCTTTCAAAATCATAGGATATTTATATTCAGACTTTGTAGGATTTAGTGTTGATAAGAAAAGCACCTATGGAGCATGTAAATTAATATATCATTTCTTAGTTTCCTTACAATCACAAAGTTCTAAACTTCTAGGTACTCAATTATTTTTCCCACAATACTCTCGTTCTTTTGCTTACCCATTCAATTCTAAACTTCTTTTGAAATTCTTTAATTTTTTTGAATTAATAGGGCAGGTACTAATCTCCAATCTTATGTCAATTCGAGGCCTATCAAAATTACCAATAAGATATTCATTAATTCCTACTCCATTCTACAATTGGCAAAAAAGTTCACCTTGTAGCTAGAAACACTGCCTATGATTTGACCCGTACAAACACTACCTTTAGGTAATCAAATGTTAGATACCACTTCCCACATGTAAATACCTTAGTACAAGATAGTTGAAAAATCCAACATATCCTTTGAAACTTAATAATTCCAAAATCTAGGGTTCAAATTAACATCTATACCTTAGGTCACATAATTGCCTTCGTCCTTGAATCCAAATACAACTTCCAATTCCCTGCACTACTAGATCATCTATGAACTTTCTATTACAATAGCTCATTTCACCTTCAAAACAATATCTATTGCCATAATGTTTTCTTCAGGACCTCGAGTTTGAGGAGGTAAGAGGACAAGCACCAACACAAATTCAAGGACCAACACCTATCCACCAACAATCTCAATACGATATGCAGTCTCAGCAGTTAATTCATTGAGAGGCTTATTTTGACATATATGTAGCAAAGTAGTAATAATAACATGAAAATGAGATGGTTCACTTTGAATACTGTGTAGCACAGTAGCAAAAACAACACAAAAATCACATGGCTTGGATTGGAGAGCAATTTGCTTCAACCCATCGACTCTTCTAACCACCGCCACCACCACCACCTCCATCTGATCAGGAATCTTCATACTTTTACTTTGTTATATGATTTATTCCTTGTGTCTATATTATTTTTATGTCTTTGATTTGTGATGTTTGTCTTTTATTTTTGGTGTTTCTGTTTAGCAGTTTCCTCCTTCATTTTGTGATGTTAAAAGGGGGAGTACTTTCTTATTGGTAGGGCATACTATATGTTGAAATGATTAATTCAATGTTTCTCTTTTCAATTTATATGATGTGTGGGTTATTTCTTAATGAATTATTTCTTCATTAAAAAAAATCCCTCCCTATTTTTGAAAGATTAACCTAGTATGGGAAGTTTAGGAAATAGCAAAAATATTTTTGAGTTATTTTACAATAATATTTTCCATCATAAAAAAGGAGTTGATTGTTCTAAATCTTGACCCAAGTCCTATGATTTTGATGATAACAAATATTTTTTGATTCTTTACTATGTTATCTCCTATTAATTGATATTATTACATATTCATTTTTGTCTACATTAAAATTTCTGATCCACCGTACACTTACAAGTTTAATTAGCTCAAGATTTGATATACTAGGGTTAAGTATGTCATGAAATATTTGTATTTTTAATTCTTATGTATTTTCACTTTTCTTTAGTTAAATAAAGTATTTAGTGGATATTATACTTGGTGGCCATGCACACACACACAATCAAGGGAGTGAGATAGTGATAATAACAAAAGTTAAATTATCTGAACTAACCATATTGTATGATCCATATTGTATTAAACAATTAGCTAATAAAAAATCATTAAAATAGAAAATTATTAAAAATTAATGCAAGTTAAATCAATCATATTGTACAATGAAGATCGAATAGGATGTTCAATTAAAATCAGGATCCTAACCACCAATCATAATTTAGAAAATATTTTTAATTTCAAAATTTTTACTAATTATATTATACAATAGGTGTCATACGGTATGATGTAATTAAATCTTTCCGAAATTAATCTTATACTTAGGGGACAATTTTGGAATAATTGATCCAGACATATTGTGCAAAGCGATTGGACCAATCATAATATACGACCCAACTCCTATAAGAGAGGGTAAACTTTTTTTGCTAATCATACGAGCTGATAATCTATGTTGTTTTAACCAATCATACTGGATGATGAACTAAATCATCCTGGATGATTAGATCAATTCTTTGAACTGATCATACAGCATCTAGCATAAAATATAGTATTAATAGGAGTATTTTTAATTGATTGTACTATAATATTGATGATCATACTATGCGATTAGAGTCATAAAATTTTATTTTTAGGCCTCTTGTGAGGCTTTGTATTTAAGCTCTCTCATTGGACTTATTTAAATTTATTGGCTACTGATTGTTCTTGAGAGGGAGCTTTAGAAAAAAGGTCTTTGAGATCTTTTGGAAGAAGAACCAGAGGTTTTGTGTGAGGAAGATATAGTGTGCGGGGTTCACATGGTTGCTCCAAGCATGTGCCTTGATTCACTAGGTGTATGTCTAAGTTTTGTTTGGTAAATTTTGGATGATATTCATCATGTCAAGGACATGGTTGTCTGCCTTGACTAGAAGGGTTTGAAAGGAGTACGTGGTTCTCTACAATAATTAGGTGAGTGAAAAAGGAGTTTCTGGTTCTCTTCCATCACTAGGGGTTTGATAAAGGAGTTTGAGATTCTTTTCTTTCTTTAGGAGGGAGAAAAATAATTGCATGTCCACTTCCATCAACAAAAGGTTGACAAAGATTCTAACTCTCTTTCGAATTGGGTTTGGTGGAAGTGATTTATATAATGGCTTCTCCGCATTCTTGGGGGGCAAATGTGAGAAACTATAGTGATAGTGCAATATTCTTAGTGATGGAGTCTGTGGAGTCGACATAGGTAATTATTTGACCAAACCAATATAAATCTATGATGTGTTTGTTCAAATTTTTTTAATTCTCCCACTTTTACATTTTTCATTTTAATTTCATGAAATCAACTTAGTTAAAATCATAATCAATTCTTTCTTCTAATGATTAGAATTTCATCATTATTATTTTTATATTTTTGTAAATTCATTTTGCTTTTGCATTACATGATAATTATTACTTATTTTTTCAAATACTGAAAAATCTAAAAATATCATTTGTAACATTGAAGTAAGCAATGAGTTTTTAAATTCACCAATTCATTCCCCCTTGTGGTGTGCCTAGAGAAAAGTTCACTTAGGCTTAACATCCTTTTTGAATTTTCAATGATCAATATTTATTTTGTATGTGATGATCAAGAAAATTTCACGAAAAGAAAGAAAGAAAAAGAAAATTTCATACACACAAAAAAAGACAAATAAAATCGCAAATAATCATAAAATATTTTACAAAAAATCACACAAACATATTTTAGTGCTAAATTTCCAATTTATCATAATTCAAGCATGAATGTATATAACACCTAGTTTAATCCTCAAGGTGCTAATTGTTTCAAATTCAATGGGTTTTGTAAAAGTGATTTTTAGTAGCTATTTGAAGTAACTCAATATACTACTTGGTTAAATGATATTTATTGAAATGATGTATAATATCAATATATTTAGTAATAATGTGTTGGATTAGATTTTTTGAAATACAGATGGTACTAATGTGATTGAAGATGATTATAATAGTCCTTATAGGAAGTCCAAGGTCATGGATTTATTATTTAAGCAAAAGTACTTGAGCAACGTAGTTTCCTACAGCTATGTATTCTAATTTAGAGGTAGATAGGTATATAGAGTTTTATTTTTTACTGGACCAAAAGACTAAAGAATATCCTTTGAATTGACATATTCCAGAAGTAGTTTTCTTAACCACTCTACATCCTACAAAGTCTAAATAAGAATATCCTGTGATTTAAAAAAATGAAATATATTTAGGATACTATATTTCAAGGTTTTAGGTTCCTAAAATATATCTAAGAATTATCTTAATAGCACTCATATGTGATTCTTTGGGATTAGCCTAAAATCAAATACAAATACAAACACCACACTTGATATTAGGTATAATGATAGTCAAATAAAGAAGTGATCCAATTATCCTTATGTATTTCTTCTGATAAATTGATTTTCCAATTGGATCATTATTTAGTTGAATAATGGAGCTTATGGGAGTATTGATTGCATTAGCATTATCCATCTCATATTTCTTAATTATATCTTTGATATATTTTTTTTTCTAAGGAAGGTTCCATCTTCCTTTTGCTTCTCACTATATCCAAGGAAATAGGTATGCTCTCCCATCTTGCTCATCTAAAAATCCTCACTAATTAATTCTTAAAATTATTTATAGAGATTCTTATTTGTCAGTCCAAATAGTTTATCATCAACATAAATCTAAGCAATGAGTAGATCTTCTCCTTCTTCCTTTAGGAATAGGGTGGTGTCTACGCTCCACTTAACAAAAAGCATTCTGTAAGGGAAATGTTCTCAACCTTTCATACAAAGATCTTGGTGCATTCTTCAATTTACATAATGTCTTCTTTAATTTGAATACATGATTGGGAAGTTTAGAGTTCTAAGAACTTGGAGATTGCTAAATATATGCATCTTCTTTAATCACTCTATTTACAAAGACACTCTTAACATCCATCTGATACAGCTTGGATTCTCTAAAGTAAGAAAAGGCTAATAGCACTCTAATGGTTTAATCTAATTATAGGGGCAATGATCTTTTAAAATTTATTCCCTTCAGCCTGATTGTACCCCTTAGCTACTAATCTAGCCAAATTTCTAATCTATATGCAAGAGTCAATGATTTTACTCTTGAAACCACATTGTTTTTGTATAATACTCTAGTTTTTAGGTCACCTAACCAACTTCCAAACATCATTCCAAACTAATTAATTTATTTCTTTTTGCATGGATAGACTCTAGAATACATTTGGTAAATCTTAATCTATGTTCGAGGGTTCTACCATAGAGATAAAAAGTGAGTGGCTAACTTATTTTCTAAGTCCATGTATATTTCTTACTCCTACTAATAGATATTATTATTTGAACTCCTTAGAATTAATTAATAAATATATTAAATCTCTACACAATGGGTCTTGAGGCTCCACGCTATGTTTTATGTCATTAGATTCTACTCCTTGGGTGACTCCAACCACTTCTTCATCTAACCTAGGCCAAAAAGATCTATCAAATTTATCGAATACTACATGGGTGGTATCCTCTACCACTAATGTCCTCTCACTGATAACTCTATATGATTTACCTATAATTGAATATCCATGGAAAACACCATTAGATTTATGTTCAACTTTTATAAATTGAGGTTTTTAATTCCTTAGAACGAGCACCTTACATCAAAAAACATGAAGTCTAGAGAGATTGGGTGTCCCTCCTTTGAGTAACTTATAGGGTGTCTTATTGTGTTTGGATCTAACATTAACCCCATTGAGAATGTAGCAAGCAGTATTAACTACTTCTGCTCAGAAATACATGGGAAGTGAATACACAGCTAGCATAACTCTAGCAGCTTCTACCAAGGTTTTATTGTTCATTTTAGCTACCCCATTCTATTGAGGAGTTCTAGGTGCTAGAAAGTGTTATTCTATACTAGGCTCCTTTCATAATGAATCATTTTTTAAATTCCCCACCAAGATTAATAAGGATAAATAGTATTTTACAACCTCATTTTTTTTAAATCCAAGTGGATAATGTTCTGAATTTCTTAAATGATTCATTCTTATATGATGGAAATCTAATCCAAGTAAATTTTGAGTAAGAATAAATAATCACATACCAATATGTTTTCCCACCTAAGTTGGCAATGCTAATAGATCAAAATGGATCCATGTGAAGCATTTTAAGGCTCTACTAGAGGTTATATTTTTAATTAAGCAACAGGAACATTTGATTTGCTTTCCTAGTTAATAAATGTCACACAAGTGTTCCTTAGATAAATCAAGTTTAGGTATGCCTCTAACCAGACCCTTTTGGCTTATCATTCTAAGTGTTTCATTCTTACAAAGCCTAGTCTCTTATGCCATAACTAATCTTAAAGTGTTGTTGGAACTAAGTGAGTTTTCAAAAATAAGATGAATGATTAAGATTTAATAGTTCAAAATATCGCAAGATTGGTGTCTAAGGGGTTAAACCAAATAGAAAAAATTAGTTTTGAGGAGAATTTTCACCCCTGTTAGCTAGACTTGAAGCAATTAAAGTTATTTTAGTTTTTGCTGGTTTTAAGGAATTTAAACTATTTCAATTGGATATTATGAATGCCTTTCTTAATAGGTTATATAATAGGATGTTTATGTTGAGAAATCTATATGTTTTGAAAATTCATACTTCCATAATCATGTACTTAAATTAAAAAAGGCATTGTATGGACTAAAAGAGGCACCTAGGGCATGGTACAAAAGGCTAAGCATATTCCTACTAGAAAGATATCATTTAAGGGAGTGTGGAAACCACGCTCTTTTTAACAAGAGTAAGAGATGGCAATCTCATTGTCCAAATATTTATTGATGATATCTTATTTGGAACCTTTAATTAAAATATTTGTGATGATTTTTTAAAAAGAAAAGTGTAATAAATTTGGAATGAGTTTCATGGGTGACTTGTGTTACTTTTTTGGTTTTAACATAAAAGAGAAAGAGGATAACACATTTCTTAGTCAGTAAAACTACATTAAGGACATCTTTATGAAGTATGAAATGGATAATGTTAAATAAAACTAGTACACCAATGAGTTCCTCAGTTCAATTGGATAAGGATACTAAAGAGAAATCTATTGATCAAAATAAATTTAAAGGGATTATTAGATTATTACATTATTTAACTACTAGCAAACTTGATATCATGTTTTGTGTTTATCTGTGTACTAGATTTCAAGATGATCCAAAAGATTCCCATTTGACTACTATTAAAATAATTTTGAGATATCTTTTAAGAACTCAAAACCTATGGATATTCTAATTTAGGTTTTTGCAGGATGTAGGGTTGATAGAAAGACTACTTCTTGGATATATCAATTCATTAAAAACTCTTTAGTTTGTAGATCTAGCAGAAAATAGAATTCAGTAGCCCTTTCTATTGCTGATATAGAATATAAAATCTTAGGAAGTTGTGTGGCAGAGGTTTTTGGTTAAAGTAATAACTTACAGATTTAGTGTTTTTAATTGGTATTATTCTAATTTTCTGCAATAATACCATATTCTTTTGCATTTCAAAGAATATAATACAACACTCTAGGACCAAGTATATAAATATAAGGCATCACTAAAAAGTCCTTATAAGTTATTAGCCCTAAAGTAATTGTCCCAAGGCTAACTAATAGGGGGGTGAATTGGTAAATTTAAAAATACTTTTTTGTAGATTAGAAAACCATTCTTATTATTTTAAGCACAATGAAAATTTTATCAAGCTAAAATTTTTAACCACAAAATTAAAAGGGCAATGAATTAAAAAAGTGATAAAAATAAAAAGAAAATAATACATAAATTTATTGTGGTTTGGTCCAACTAGACCTACGTAACCTCTTTTAAAACTCCCTCTTCAGGTATTATACTAATACCAAAGTGACTCTTCTTTTTTCTCCCACAGTAAGGTGTAGAAGAATTTAAAATTAATCTCTCTTTAACCAATCCCTAGTGAGACAGAGTACCTTCATCCTTTCACACCTTTCGGGTGTCGACAAAGAACCATAATCCTTTCACACTCTCCTTATATAGGTAGAGAACTATCATCCTTTCACACCCTCCTGGTGTCAGTAGAGAACCATCATCCTTTAACACCCTTGAGGTGTCGACAAAGAACCAGATCTTCTCTCAAGAAGTAAGGAAGAGTTTTGATAAACTACAAATAGATCCTCACCTTTGGGTAACCTTGTGAACCCTTCACAAATTCCACTTGCAAGATATCTATAT
Organism: Dendrobium catenatum; assembly: GCF_001605985.2. Classification (NCBI taxonomy): domain Eukaryota; kingdom Viridiplantae; phylum Streptophyta; class Magnoliopsida; order Asparagales; family Orchidaceae; genus Dendrobium; species Dendrobium catenatum. The sequence continues at coordinate 114,378 of NW_021551157.1, forward strand.
CAACACTCTAAAACACTCTCCTAAAGCACTCTCACACTTGCTCTCATGGAAAATATGAAGAAGCATTCCTTAATAGTCAGTTTTTTGGACCTTTAATATGAAAGACACATAAAACTACCTAGAAAATTAAAAATTTCAATTTGACCATCCATGATCGTAAGTATGATTGTATATTATACATATGATAAGTATAAAATTTGCTTGTATGATCCTATACAAACTAGTTTTGTACTGTTGCACTCATACATATAAACTGCTATCGTACAATATGAATAGTTCAAAATTGAACCAGATTGTCCGGTACAATTCTGTACAAATTGGTTTCATACTCTGGATAATGTACTATATAAAACCCATATCATATAATATGTTTTATTTTAACCAAATCATGATTCGTTCAATATGAAAATGGGTAAGTCCATTTTGTACTCTATAAGTTTCTTTATGAACATAAGATTGTACATTACAAACAATTAAAAGAATTTACCTGTTTGTATGGATAGAATGATATGCACCCATTTTTTATGTTGGACATCATCTATGTGAATCTAAGATCATATAGTATGATAAGTTCAAGAAAATTTTGAGTTTGTTTGGGATAAACTGGTATGAAGCCATTTTATACTCTAGATATCATCTGTATGATGGTAACATCGTATAGTATAAACAGTACTTAGAAAATATTTCAAGCATGATTTGAGTAACTGCTTTCTGAAGGAATGCTTAGGTCAAATCATCCTGTATGATCCAAGATTTTAAAGTATGATTAATTTTAAAAATACAAATTTTTTACATCTCCCCCAATGTGTATGTGGATAGTTAACCAATTACAATCACACTCTATCAGACTCAAGAAAATATAAAAAAGTATAGACTTCAAATATAATAAATCTTAATCTAATATATCTTGAAGTTTTCAGCAGTATGGAGTATGATTTCCCTGAAATGTTAATACACATAAACAACAAAAGCAATATTTCAAATATATGTTAGGTGAAATAGTAATCAATATAATAATATATTGGAATCATAAAAAACATACATTAAAATATAGTTATGAAAGTAAGTTGCACTAATCTCTCCATTTTTTATGATGGAAAAATAATTATTCTTTGAATTAATATTTAAAGCAAATTTTCTCCTTAGCACCCCCTAAATAAATGACCAATTTAAATAATGGGGTTCCCATAAAGATCAAAAAATTAAAATGTAAAAATTAAAAAGAAACAACAAACTATAACTACTAAAATAAAAATTAACTCGAATAAAACACGCTAGAAAAAAACAACAAATGAACACTAACATTCAAAACATACATACATCACATTACACACAATCACAATACAACATATACATACACATACAACAATCATCAAAAAATATTATGACTCCCACTTTTGATAACAACAAAAAGGGAAGTATAACTTGAAATGAAACGTTTCTAAAGATAAATCGAAAGAGTTGAAGAAGAAAATGATTTAAACCAATTACAAAAATAATATTAAGTTTCTAATACTAAAAAGAAATTTTTTTAAAATTTTAAATAACAAAAACAATTTTGATAAGAAAAGTCAACCAGGTTAATTGTTCATGCTAGAAAAAAATAAATAAAAATGATTATTGCAAAAATGATGAAACGAAAATTAGTTAACTTCAAATTCAATATTGAATATGATTGTTAAATAGATGGATTTGGATTAGACATTGATTGTTAATGAAAAGAACAACATAAATGCTTTCAATTAGTGATATTGCTCATCTTTTCAAATATTTGTGGCACACTTTGTGCATCTTTTTCTATTTGGGCTGATTTTGTGTCTCTTTTTACTTTGCAAACCATTGCACATCTTTCTTATTTTTCATTCTTTGTGTATTTTTTTTTTTTTTTGGGTCCTTCCAATATCAGTAATCTAATTTCAAATTTTACTAATAACAAAATAAAATATATTAAAAAAGAAATAAAAAATAATAAGACATCAATCTTGTAATAATTAAAGCTTAGATATGTTTATCTATAAGAAAATGAAATTGATCTCCTTATCTACATCTAGTTATAATTTTATTTTAAATTTTTGAAAGATTAAATTTTTTAAGAAAATTAATTTATAGAGCAAAGTAATTGATAATCCATTCCAATGATCAACTATAAGAGATTTTTCCATCATTTTATTAATATCAAGGAGTACATACAAATATATGTCTCATTTCATATTACTCCTCATAACAACATTCAACTAACATCATCACAAAGACTCAACAGAACATATGAAAACACTAAACTCATAGAAGAAACATGACAAAAACAAACAAAACTATTCATAAGCAACAACAACATAAAAGTATATCTAGAAATTAGAGGGGGATTGGTCTGGAGGAGGTGGTTGGTTAAACACAGAAAAGAAACTATTCAATATAGATACATTGGTGTTAACCGAGTCAACCTTCCCTCAGATCCAACCCATGTCTTCGATTTATCTAGCATCCTGATGATTTAAGTGATTCTCGATTTGAATAAAGTATAGATCAAAATAAGTTTCCAATCTATCAAAATACTAGACCATTTCTTAGTAGAAATTCTGATCAGGTCTAGGTGCAGGAGCTGGTGTAGGAGCTCCCCATTCTTCCCTTGAATAATCATTCTCTGAACTCTCATCCTGCCCAAAATGCCCGAAATGAGGCATTAGTAAAGTAAATAAGAAGTCCAATGGGAGGATCTAGATGGATAAGATTGTACTTCTTTTCTAAAATATAGTTAACTAGATGTACTAAATCTACATTTTTCTTTCTCTTATGAGATGGAAGTCCAATTTCAAAAAGGTTGTGGATATAATCCTTAATAAGTTGGTCTTAATCAGAACGTTTTTCAATTATTATCAAATAAGTGACTGTGAACAAAAGAAGAGTCATGTTAATATGATCACCAGCTTTTGTTGCGAATCTATGGCTTATGATTTTGATGATAGCAAACATTCTTTTTTCTCTACAACTGCCTGATCTACTAACATTTTAGGTTCACACAATCGGGCTGCAATTTGGAACTAGCTCAAGATTGGGTAGACTAGGTCTGAGTCAGTTTGTACCCTTTTTCCTTTCTTGAGTCTATTATATTTGGTGTGGCTCCTGATGTTTTGTAACTTGGAAGATTTTTAACTGTTCCCTAGAGTTTACTATTTTTTGTAACATCATCCGGGATGATTTTATATCATCCTAGATGATCAGTTCAAAAGCAGAAACCCTAATTAGGGCATCCTCATTAAAGCATCCGTCATTATGCAAAACACATTATCCTGGACAATTTTGTATCAGCCAAAATGATAGGCTCAAAATAGAAAGAATCTACTGCCAGATTTATTTAAAAATAACTTATTTGGACATCGTCCAGGTGGATCGTCCAGGACTATAAAATATTGTCCAGGACGATCCAGGTTAATTTTTCCATAATTTCTCTGGAATTGAAGGAAAGCAATTATGACTTGATTTCATGATCTAATCGGCCTTGATGATCGCCAGATCATCCTGGCCGATATGCTGGATGATTGGACATCGACCAGCTCTTTTTATGGGCGAAGTCGAGGATGATATTCAACAATTTGTACTGATCGTATAGGATGATATATTATCATCCTGGATGATATGAATAAAATTGTTATGACTGTCTCTAATCATCCCGCCTGATTGGGCTTAAATTATACTGATCGTACAGGATGATATGCCTATCATCCTGAATGATAATGTCGGCAACGTGCATTAATGAGCTCATTTTGAGATCTTATATTTAAGCTACGACATGACACTTTGTAAGTGTCTTTGGCAGCCATTGTAGCTTCGTTCTTTTGGGGGAAACTTGAAGAGAGAGCTTGAAAGGGAGTGAGGAAAGGGTGAAGTTTTAGAGAGGGAGAAGAACCTATGAGAGGGGACTCAAGGGAGTGTGGAAGGGGTTCCACACAGTTGCTCCGGGAAGCTCACACTTAAATACTGTCGGATTTAAGGCTTGTCTTAAGGGAAGTACACCAAAGAAGAAGATCTCTTTGGTTTCAAAGGACCAGGCGACTCCGCTGCACAGGGGAAGGTGGAAGTGATTTTGTATGGGCTTCTCCGCCTAGCCGTGGGGGCTAAAGGAGAGATACCTTTGTAGTGCAATACTTGGAGGGTGCCTCCAAGGAGTGGACGTAGGTCAAGGTTTGACTAAACCACTATAAATTCGGTGTGTTCTTTTCTTATTATTTCTTCCACACTTTTAATTTCTGTATTTAGTTTTCTAAGTGGTGATATTGGTTTTGGTTTGTGTTTTGATTGAAAGATAATTTTTAACAATTCACCTATCTCTCTTAATTAGCCTTGGGCTAGTTCATAGGGCCTAACATCCCTAACGAACTTTCAAGTGGTATCAGAGCACTTTCTAGTGTCATCTGAGCACTTTCATCTTTTGGAATAATCGAGGTTCTGAAAACATGCTGGATGATTCTAGCACTTTAATTGAGAGTATAAACTTGAGACAAATGACTCACTTGGAATATGACTCTAGGATTTTGATTAATTTTGGATCAATCAAAGTTGGCTCTATAGGTTAAAGTATGTGCTCTAATCACTTTGGTTCTCAAGTGGAGAAAGTTGCTTAAATCTTCCTTTGTAATTTCTACCCTTTGCATAAGTACATAGGAGGTTATCCTAGAGTGATCCTGATTTACTCTCATATTGGCAAAAAAAAATTAGAATGTCTCTTTATGATAGACATATTTGAGAGTCAAGAAAATAAAAATTGAGTTGAAGCAAATAAGAGCGTGACAGAGAAATGAATATCACCATGTATGAGAAGTCGAGAAGGGGTGATTTTATCCACAGAATACCTAAGGTAGACATCCTCATTCTTTTTGGATAAGAAGTTATCATTCGTACAAGTTCTAGGAGAAGATCCCTTAAAAAGGCAGGGTCATTTGCTGCTACTAGACATTCCTAAGATGTGGGCTTTAGAGGGTTTGAAATAGATGATAAAGTGAATGAAAAATATTTTCAAAGACCCCTCTATTTAATGGAAAATGACCTATCGTACAGTACAAAATTAAGATCATAAGTACAATTTCAAAATCATAGAAGATGAAAAAAGGATTTTACGTATGAACATATACAAGCAAAAATGAATTGGCTTTTTGTAAGTGCCATTTTTGAGGCATCTATTCATACAAGCTTTTTGACCATACGATTGTACAGATGAACAAGTGTTCTTTCATTATGATCAAAATATTAAAGAACATTTTAATGATAGTTAGGTTCGTCGCCCACTGAAACTAACAACAGGATCATACATATGAAATGCAATTTCATACATACGATCTATATTTAATAACATAACCTAACTAGAAAATTTTCCCCACTCATACAAATGAAATTATGTATATTGTACAGTACGATGACATCATTGTAGAGTGCGAACCTTATGAAAAACTAAGTTTTGCATGCTTAACTCATAAAACTATCATGTATAAGATACTAAATTTTTATAGGACAAAAATATTTTGTACAATACAAAAAAAAAAAAACTTAAAATAATAAGACATGACAATAAAAAAAATCTTCTCTAAACCAATCACCTCACATCAAAATATATGCTTGCAGTAAAATTAAAAAAAAAATAAAACTAAATAAAAAAAAAACAAACTAAACAAACATATATTCAAAATAAATCAAGTATGTAAAATTTTTAATTTAAGCATTAAGATTAATAACACCTAACTTGGTTCTTAATGTGCTAAATATGCCAAAGGGTAGTGGTTTTGTGAAAATATCTGCAAGTTCATTATCTGTAGTAATGTGATTCAATTTAATCTTGGTATTATTTCATGAAAGTTTGTCAGGGATGTTAAGCCCTTATGAACTAGCCTGAGGCTAACCAAGAGGGGGGTGAACTGGTATTTAGAAAAATTTCTCAAACAAAATCCTAATAACAACTAAACAATCACTATAAATAATAAAGCGCAAAAATTAAATGCAAAAAAATGCAATAAGAAAGAACACATCAAATTTTATAATGATTTGGTTAACTTGACCTAGGTCTGCTCCCTGGAGCCTCTCCTCCGGGTATTGCACTAAACTCAATGTCTCTCCTTTTGCCCCCATAGCAAGGCAAAGAAGCTCGTATAAAAACTCCTTTCTACCCTTCCTCCTGAAGTAGGCAGAGAACCCAACTCCTTTCGCTTCCTCTTAAAGTAGGTAGAGAACCTTGATCAATTGCTGAAGTAGACCTTTCTCAAACCTCTAAGGAACCAGGGATAATGACTGAAGAAGCGACTCTGATCCTTGATAGGAGCAACCTTTATGAAACTCCTCACAAACTTCCCCTCACAATTTCCTCTCTCTCTCTCCCACTTTCTCCTCCTTTCCTCTTAGCTCTCTCAGGTCAAGACAATAGTAAAAGATCACTTCTGGAGTAAACAAGCGATCTTATATAGAAGGGCTTCAAAGTTTTCCTAATTTGTAATTAATCATCAAAGATCATCCAAGATGATTGACTGATCATCTTATATGATTAGTTCAAATTTAGCTCAATTAGCCAGGATGATCTGGGAGAGCCTTGATGGTCAAAGAACTTATTTATTCTGATCATCCAGGATGATATGATATAGTCCTGTATGATTAGTTCAAAATCATTGAGTATCATCCAAACAATTGCTCTAGTCGGCTAGAATTTACCTGTCTAGATGAAGAAAAAAATAACTTATCGTCTAAGATAATTTCAAGACCATCTATGATGATTAGTTAAAAATGTCAAATATCATCTAGAACATCACCCAGATTGCATTTCTAGATAATGGAAAAATAACTGATCATCCAGGATTATTTGGGATCATCCCAGATAATTAATAAAAATTAATACACATAATCCAGAATATCATTCTAGTTGTCCATGAAGAAACTAAGGTTTGCTTAACTTATTTTCCTGGATGATCATGTGATCGTCTAGGCTGACATGATCAAGTAATCAAACCTTAATAACTTTCCTTAATTACCAAACTAATTTAGGCATAATTGTAATGCATCTTCTAGGATGATGTCTTGGATGATGTCAAAAAATAAAATACGCCTAAAAACATTTGGTGGTGGATTCTTTCTGATTTGAGCCTATCACCCAGGATGATGCTAATATCGTATAGGAGGATTTGCTTAATTGTGGCTACCTTATCCAGGATGTCCTAATTAGGGTTTTAGTTTTTAACTGATCATCTAGGAGATTTGAGATCATCCTAGATGATATGATTAAAAAAAAAACTCTAAAAATAGGTAGAATTCTTTCCTGAGGGTGAGTGTAAAAGGTTACTTAGCATTAGGACCCACTTTATTTCAATTGACTCAAGAAAAGGTAAAAACTTTTGACATGCACTTATAGACTGACTCACTCTTAGTCTACCCAATCAAGAGCTGGCTTTATTTGCAATTAATCTTGTGGGCCTAAAATGTTAGTAGGTAAGGCAGTTGTAGATTAATAGAAGTGTCAAAAATGTTTGATATCATCAAAATTATAATTCTTAAATCTAGATTCACAATAATCTCGCCCTTTTTTATGATGACAAACATTTGGTAGAAGGTTTAATTTTAAATAGTTATTTGAAACAAGCAATTCAAATTTTACTAGCATCAAAAGGATGGTACAAACACTGAAAAAAAGTAGTAAAGAAAAATTGTACAGTGAAACAATGTAAAACCTACCACAACTCCCCCTTTTAACATCACAAAAAGGAGGAGGAAACCAAAAAAAGAAAACTAAATAGAAGAAGCAAAAGGAAACAACTTAAAAATAACTCAACAAAATAAACTACAAGTAGGACGGCCCCTGATCATCAAAAGGAGGTGGTGGTTGCAGCTGAAAGAAGCTAAAGATTATAACAAACTGCTCCCCAAACTAGGCCATATCCTGGTCATGCTCCTGTTGCTAGTAACCCACGTATGAACCAAAATAAGCATTATCCTCCACGTGTTATTGCTCCAATGCAACAACGTAGGAGTAGAACCGTGCATCGTACTGGTTGAACCGCTCCACTAGCTATTCAAACTGTGAGTACTGGTGGAGAAGAGTAAGTGTAGGAGCAACGTCCTCCTTTGTTCCTTCAGCTTCCTCGTGCTCTAGGTGGATATGGGTACTGTGAAGAGCATGAAAAGAGGTGTTGTTGTAGAAGGTAGGCTAAAAGTTTGGTGGGGCAAAATATTGAAGGTTGTACTTGGATTCCATGGCATTGGTTATGATGTATCTAAAGGCAAGATTTGGCTTCCTTATTTGTCTTGGATCCCTGATGCTAGTGAGGTGCTCAATGTAGAAAAAAGAAAAAGACCAGTAGCATTGAATTCTCTATGGGCTGTGATGTAGAAAATGGCGATCAAAAGAAGAGGAGTGATGTTGACACGGTCTCCAACTTTGGAAATAATAAAGGTTTGAACCACATATTGGATTATCCTACCATCCTTGACTAAAGTGTTGGACACCCCATCATGATCAGAGATAAAAGTATTTTGTAAAATATTATTGGCCAGAGCCCATTCAAAATAAAGATCTTGAGACAAGATGTGAAGCTTGTTTCCACTGGTGGATAATTAAAGGAGCTCATGACAATATTTATAAGTAATTTCAACAGGATGTTTGTTGACATAAGACTAAAAGTGTAGTGTAAGAAGAGATGATCCAAAGGCTTGCAAAAATTTCAAAGAGCAGTTCAAAACTGAAAGGAAAGGTGAGGGTAAGGATGAATGTCAGAATGGTCTGTGAAAAAAGATCAAGAACTGGGTAAGAAAGCATACATGGATTGACGGTCCTGGATAAGGTGATCCCAAATATGTTGTAGGGCAGGTAGGCAGCTTGGTTGGCCACCTCAGTGAATTGAGAGTCAATGTTGGCCGTCCAAGAGCTTCCAGCCTGCATTCTAGATCATTTTCCTCTCGCCATGAACAAGAAAATGAAAGAAAGAGTGAGAGCAAAAATGAATGGAGGAATTTAGGGTGAGAAAAAAATGTTTGAAAGCTAGCATTTATAAATAAACATACTGATCATCCAGTATGATTATAGAATTCTCCAAGATGATCAGAAAAAATTATTATGTCATGGACGATTAGTCAAAAAGGTATTTATAATGTCTAAGATGATTAGATAATGACTGGGATGATTAGGCAAAGGTAATCATCCTGGGGAGTCATGCCAGATACTAATTGAAAAAGTAGATCCTCTAGGACAATTAAGTGGATCGTCTAGGATGGTCTACAATAATATATCATACCGGCCGAATTTAAAATAATATTATCTATGATGATAATGGATTGTCCATGATCATTTTAAACAGAAGAGTAATATCAGCCGGTAGATGGAAGGTTAAGAGTGGATTGAATATATCATCCAGGATAATTTAAATATCATCTAGGATGATGTAACAAAAAATTTAAATTATTGAGATGGATGGAGATGATCAGAGAAGGCCTAAAAAGAAGAAAATTAATAATAAAAGATAAAAATAAACCAACAAAAAAGTTGATTAAAAACAAAAAAAGAACAAAAATAAAGGTTTTTTTTAATCAAAGCACGAATATGATATTTTCTCCATTTGATTGAATTAAAATTTTTTTAAAATCAATGAGTTAACATAGTCAAAATCCAAAAAATAGTAGAACAACCAATCCTATTATCCCTAGCTCAGACTTCTCACAAGGTAAATCATCTTTTAAAAACAAAGATCTAACTCAAAAAAATCTATTGGATAAGAAAATGAGGTCCATTCAAAAATATAGTTCTAGAAAATATCTTATAGAATAATAAACCAAAGTAATTAGTAACAATCATAAATTTTGAAGAAAAGCCCTTGAAAATATCAAGTAACACATGAATTCTTCTAAGATTTAAAGATATGAAAGTGAAGAAAGCTTGCTTTTTGTGGGCTTATTTTATGCCTCTTATCAATTGATTGGCGCAGTTTGCATCTTTTCAATTTTTCTTCTTTTTGGGCACATTTTATGGCCATATCTCTTTTTTTGCAAGCTAGATCCCTTTCAAAACTTTAAATACTTTCAATTGTTAGAATATCATCCATATATTAAAGGAAAAAAACTCATTTTCTAATATAAGGAAGAGTAAACTACAAAGTAGAATAAAATTCATATGATAAATAATACAACAAGATCATGAAAGTTTGAAAGTGATTTAATGACTTTAAAAATTAATTATATAAGATTGATTACTATAGTAAGATAGAAAAGATCTTAATTGCAAAGTCCAATTATTAGTTTGAGATAAACTTTTGTTTAGATAAGAAAATTATACCACCAAATGAAATTAGAGGAAGGGAAACAATAAACGGTATTTCCCCCTTTAATTAATTTAGGATGTCAAACTTGATTACAAATTTTCAAAAACAAAAATAAGGAATAAAATATTATTTCAGTAATGTTCAAAGAAAAAAAAGAAGAACAAAATAAAATAAAACTAGAGAAATGAAAACATGAAAAGAATAATAAAAATAAACAAATAAAACTAAAGTCAACAGAAAGAAAATAAAACAACAAAAAACAGATCAAAAAGTAAAATTCAGAATTTAGTAAGCATCAAGATCATACATTTATGTCAATCACACTCAATCTAGTCCTTGAAATATTAAATGTGGTGAAGGCTAGTGGTTTAGTAAAGATGTCAGCCAGTTGATTCTTAGTTACTACATGGTGTAACTCAATATCTCCTTTAGTTACATGGTCTCTAATAAAGTGATGACATATGTCAATGGGTTTGGTCCTTTTATGTTAGATAGGATTCTTATAGATGTAGATGGCACTAGTATTGTCACAAAGGATTGAAATTGTGCCTACAAGTAATCCTAAATCTAGAATTTATTCCTTCAACTAAAGGACTTGGGCCATACAACTCTCTAAGAAAATTTACTCTGCTTCAGTAGTGGAAAGTGCAATAGAGTTTTATTTTCTACTGGACTAGTAGACTAAAGACTATCCTATGAATTAGCAAGTCCCATAAGTGCACTTTATATCTACTCTTTGTCCTACAAAATTAGAATTAGAATATCCAATAATCTCAAAAGAAGTATTATGCCTAGGATATCAGATTCCTAAGTTTTGTATCCCAAAGACATATTTATGTATTCTCTTAACTGCAGTCAGGTGGGAATCTTTAGGATCAGCTTAAAATTTAGCATAGAGACAAACACTAAACACTATATAAGGTTGGCTAGTAGTCAGGTAAAGTAATGATCCAATCATTCCTCTGTAATTCTTTTGATGAATAGATTTTGTATTTGGGTCCTTATCCAACTGAACAATAGAGGTCATGGGATGGCTTTCCCTTATCCATTTCATATTTCTTCAAGATGTCTTTAATGTATTTTGATTGATTTAGAAAAATTCCATCATCTAAATATCTTATGTTAAATCCCAAAAAGTAAGATAACTCTCCCATCATACTCATCTAAAATACCTTACTCATTATTTGGGAAAAGTTATCACATAGCCTTTTATAATAAGATCAAAAAAGTATATTATCAACATAGATCTGAATAATGAATAACTCATTTACTACTTTCATCAGAAAAAGGATGGTGTCTACGCTCCCATTAATAAACTCCCTCTCTAGTAAGAATCTGCTAAGCCTCTCATACAAAGCTCTGGGTGCCTATTTTAATCGATATAAGTCCTTTTTTAATTTATAAACATGATTTGGAAATTGGGAGCACTCAAAATCTTGAGGTTGCTCTACAAACACATTCTCTTTTATCACCCCATTTAAAATGACACTCTTGATGTCCATTTAGGAAAACTTAAATCCCTTATAATAGGTAAAGGCTAGTTGTGAAAGTTTGTTAGGGATGTTAGGCCCTATGAACTAGCCCAAGGCTAATTAAGAGAGATAAGTGAATTGGTAAAAACTATCTTTTAAACAAAATACAAACCAAAACCAATATCACCACATAGAAAAACAAATGCGGAAATTAAAAGTTCGGAAGCAATAATAAGAAAAGAACACGCTGAATTTATAGTGGTTCGGTCAAACCTTGACCTACATCCACTCCTTGGAGGTACCCTCCAAGTATTGCACTACAAAATTATATCTCCTTTAGCCCCCGCAGCTAGGCAGAGAAGCCCTTACAAAATCACTTCCACCTAACCCGGTGCGGCGGAGTCACCGGGTCCTTTGACACTAAAGATATCTTCTTTTTTGGTGAACTTCCCTCGAGACAAGCCTTGAATCCGATGGTATTCAGGTGCAAGCTTGCCGGAGAAACCGTGTGGAACCCCTTCCATACTCCCTTGAGTCCCCCCTCGCAGGATCTTCTCCCTCTCTCAAACTCCACCCTTTCCTCACTCCCTTTCAAGCTCTCTCTTCAAGTTTCCCCCAAAATAATAAAGCTACAATGGCTTCCAAAGACACTTTACAAAGTGTCATGTTAAGCTTATATAGAAGATCTCAAAACGAGCTCATTAATGCAAGTTGCCGACATTATCTAATTTCAATCTTCCTGATCATCGCCCAGAAAAGATTCTAGCCGATGTAGATCATCCAGGAAATCATTCTGGCCGATCTTACGATCGTCCCAGATGATGTGATCGTATCAATCAGCCATTAATGCTTTCTAAAGATACCAGATCAATTTAGGCATAATTGAGTCAGATTGTCCTAGATGATGTGTATATTGTCCTGGTCGAATTCCTAAAATAATGAATACCTAATTTGATCATGGCAGCTGATTCTTTTTGAATTGAGCTTATCGTCCTGGCCGATACAAGTATCATCCAGGCCGATCAGCTTATGACGGAGGCCTTAATGAGGATGCCCTAATTAGGGTTTCTACTTTTGGACCGATCGTCCAGGACGATATAAATATCATCCTGGCCGATGTTACCAAAAATAGAAATCTTTAGGGAACAACAAAAAATCTTCCAAGCTACAAAACATCAGGAGCCACACCAAATACAATAGACTCAAGAAAGGAAAAAGTGTAAAAACTGACTCAGACCTAGTCTACCGAATCTTGAGCTGGTTCCAAATTGCAGTATGATTGTGTGGACCTGAAATGTTAGTAAAAAAGGCCGTCATAGAGAAATAAGAATGTTTCATATCATCAATATCATAAAACATAAATCTGCAACAAGTTGTACTCTAATGTCTTCCCATCTAGCTACAAGGGCAAAGGTCTCCTTAAAATCAATCCCTTCTATTTAGTTATACCTCTTAGCCACTACTTTCTCCTTATTCATCTTATTCTTAAAGACCCGATTCCAACTACACTTTGTCCCTTTGGCCTATCTATAAGCTCCCAAACATCATTCCTAAAAAATTGGTGTAATTCCTCTGGCATGGCTGAGATTCAAAACTCATCAGGCAGGGCTTGATTGATGTTGGTGGGTTCAATCATTGAGATAAAGACAGAGTGGTTCACTTCCTTCCTAAGACCAAGCATAGTTCTAATACCTTCAGAACGATCTCCTAAGATTAATTCTTATGGATGACTTAAAGAATTTCTTTAATCTCTAAGAAAAGTGTATCTAGGTTCTACCCTTTCCTCCAGATTTATCTTTTTTACTCCTTGGGTAATCTCAACTACTCCTTTAGTTTTTTGGGGCTCTACCCTCTTTTCTAATTTTTCAACTCATTAGGTAATCTTTCCAACTTTATCTTCATCCTTAACTTTAGACTTCTTAGGATCAAATTCAACAAACACTCTATGAGTAGTCTCCTCCACCATCAATGTCCTCTAATTAAAAACCCTAAACGATTTCACCACACTTGAATATCCTAAGAACACTCCTTCATTAAAGTTTGGGTCAAATTTTCCTATGTGTGAATTATCATTGTTAAGAATAAAAATCTTGTAGCCAAAGATATGGAGCTGGGAAAAGTTGGGTGACCTACCCTTAAGAATCTCATATGGTGTTTTATCTAGTTTGAATCTAACATTCACCCTATTTAACACATAACAAGCTATTTTTATTGCTTCAGCCCAAAAGTATTTTTGAAGTGAATACTCAGCAAGCATGCTCTATTAGCCTCAACTAAGGTTTTGTTCTTCCTTTTAGCAACCCCATTATGTTGAGGGGTCCTAGGAGCTAAGAAGTTGTGAGTAATCCCTTTATCCTCATAAAAGCCTCCAAATCTCTTATTTTTAAACTACCCACTATAGTTACTATGGATGGTCAAGATCTCATAACCTAGCTTTTTCTGAATTCAAGTTAAGAAGGATCTAAATTCATCAAAAGACTCACTTTAATGTGATAGAAATTTAATCCAAATGAACCTCTAGTAGTCTTTGACAATCACAAATTCATAGACTTTCCCCCCTAAGTTGGCAATGCTAATGGGTCCAAACAAATTCATATGAAGAACTTCTAAAATTCTAGAGGTGCTAATGTCCTTAATGGAATAAAATGGGGATTTGACTTGCTTCCTTAGTTGACAGGCATCATACAGGTGGTCTTTGGTGAACTTAAGCTTAGAGACACCTCTAACTAGGTCTTTTGGGTCACTTTCCTAAGGGTTTTCATACTAGAATGACATAACCTCCTGTGCCACAACAAAGACTCATCATCGATAATTTTTAAGTAAAAAGAAGCAGCACATACAATATTATTTAAAACAAATATGTGAACATTATTAATCCAATTTTCCTTTAAAACAATGTTGTTATTCAAGCTACTAATGCATATATTTGTAAAAAAATTTATGATGAAGCCCTTACCACATAACTGACCGATGCTTAGCAAGTTAAGTTTTAGTCTTTCTACAAGCAAAACATTTTAAATCAAAAGATTCTTGGAGTTTCTAATTATACCTGCATCCATCACTTTCCTGTTGGTGTTTTCTCCAAGAGTGAACTTGCCTCTAGCCATGGGCTCCATCCAAACAAATTGGTTGGCAACTCTAGACATGTGTCATGAGCATCTTCTTTCCAGGTACCACATGATCTCAGAAGGTTTTTGTGAGGGCATTCCTACAAAATCATCAAACATCCCTTTTTATGGAAAGAAGAATGTAATGTATATATGTTATGCTGTGAATAAGATAATTTGGGTATCTACACCTAATGTGTATTATGGTGAACAGTGCAAGTGTGCAAAATATATCTTAACTTGTCACATGAAAAACATCTAACACCAAGAAAAGGGCTTACTAATCTTTTCGGTTAATAGTGCCTTTTCCTAGGTTTTAAAACTTTTGGCTTTGGATCAGTTGTGGGTGTAGTCCTATTTTCTTCATGTGCTTTTAATTCAGCTTTAAACATTATGTTAACAATTTCTAAAATAATATTATCAACTTTCAAAATATGCTCCCTTCTTTTAGATTCATCAATATATGTCTAAAATCATTTTCAAGTGAGGTGTGGGATGCTTTCAATGAATCATGCTCAATGGCCAACCCAGAATGCTTTTTATTTAACTCATCAAACTCATCAAATAAAGACATACGATTGATATCAAGTTTAGATCCTTAAGTAAATTTTTATGCTCTCTTTATAAATTTAAAATTCAATTTTTATGCTTGCATGTAATTTTTTAAGTTTCCGATATGACGTATGAATTTTCTCAAAAACTTTAAGTAGTTGATTGTAGGTAGTTTACAAAACTCTTCTTGGTCAAACTGACCAAGATGATCGTTTTCCATCAAACCCAAGTTCATTGTCTCCTCTTCAACTTCAGTCTCAAAAGACTCAGATGTAGAATCCACCCAAAATGCATTTTGGAACTACTTCTTATCCTTTCTTAACTTGGGTTTCTCCTCTCTCTCTTCTCCTTTTTTGTGTGAGCCTTAAGCGTAGGGCAGTCCGCTTTTCCTGCATTTTAAAAAAAAATCAATTCAATAGAGCTTTTAAATTTTTTTCAACCTTACCTTCATTTGACTTTTGATAGTTCTTTTGGTTCTTCCTTAGAAAGCTATTGAATTTCCTCATAATTAAGGTAACATCATTGCTTTTAGACATAAAAGAATCATTGTTCGTATCATTGGCCTTCAGCGTCATAATTTTCTCTTTCTTTTTCTCACTTGCATCAAGTTATCTTTGGTTCACTCCTTGGTCATAAATAATGAGTGATCCAAGTAAGTTATTAACAAAACAAGTATTCAAATCCTTAGAATCAGTTATTGCAATAATCTTGGCATCAAAGGAAGAAGGTAAGCAAATCAAAATTTTATTAACTTTTTCATAATTAGTGAGTTCTCTTCCGAATGCATTTAGTGAGGTGATGATTTGAATAAACTTAGTATAAATGTTAGATATCAATTCAGTAGATTTCATACAAAAAAGTTCAATGTCATGCAATAAGATATTCAACCAAGATTACTTAACCTCATTTTTACCTTCATAAGTGATACATAATTTATCCCATATTTCTTTACTAGTTGCACAAGTTGAAACACACAAGTAATCTTTAGATTTCAAAGAATAAAAAAATAGTTCAAGCATTTTGTATGAAGTTGTGCTAAATCTCTATCATCAAATATTTATTCAATAAAAAGAAGTTCAATTTTTATTCCATTAATTTCATGTGACGGTGCTGAATAACCTTCTTTAATAAGCATCCACATAATATATTCAATCGATTAGAAAATCATGGACATTCTAGTATTTTAGAAATAAAAAGATATATTTTCAAATAAAAGCAGTCAGGTTATAGAATACCCTTCAATAGTATTATGATTACTGGAGTTAGCAATGGATCGAAATTCAAAAGTTTTCAATAACTAGATTTTATGAATCCCGCTCTGATACCACTTGAAAGTTTTTTAGGGATGTTAAGCCCTTATAAACTATCTCGAGGCTAACTAAGAGGGGGGGGGGGGGGGAATTTGTGTTTTAAAAACTTCTCAAACAAAATCACAACCACAACCAAACAAACACCATAAAAAATAAAGTGCAGAAATTAAATACAAAAATTACAATAAGAAAGAACACACAAAATTTTTTAGTTGTTCGGTCAACCTGATCTATGTCAATTCCCCGAAGCCTCTCCTTCAAGTATTATACTAATCTCAGTATCTCTCCTTTTGCCCCTAGAGTAAGACAGAGAAGCCCGTACAAGAACTCCTTTCCACCAACCTCGTTGAGGTAGAGAACCCAACTTCTTTTGCTTCCTCCTGAGTAGGCAAAGAACCCAACTCCTTTTGCTTTCTCCTAAATTAGGTAGAGAAACTCAATTAATTACTGAAGTAGACCTCTCTCAAACCTCCAAGGAAGTAGGGATGACGACTGAAGAATATAACTCAGATCTTTTCTTGGATCAACTTTTGTGAAACTTCTCATAAAATCCCCCACAAAAGATCCTCTTTCTCTCCCCCTTTCTCTCCCTCTTCTCTTGGCTCTCTTAAGTTAAGACAGTAGCTAAAGATAAATTCTTGTGTAAATAAGAAATCTTATATAAAAGGCCTTCAAATTTTCCCTAATTTGAAACTAATCATAAAAAATTGTCCAAGATGATCGACTGATCATCCTGTATGATTAGTTCAAATTTAGCTCAATCAGCTAGGATAAGTTGGGAAAGTCTGGACAGTTAAAAAACTTATTTATTCTGATCATCATCGTCAAGTATGATTAGCTCAAAATCATTGAATTTTATCCAAATAATCACTCTAGTTATCCAAACTTTACCTATCTAGATGATGGAATAAATAACTGATCATCTAGGATTATTTCATGATCTTCGAAGATAATTAGTTCAAAACGTCAAATATTATTAAGAACATCACCCCAATTACATATTTGGATGATGGAAAAATAAGTGATCATCCAGGATGATTTGTGATCATTCTAAATAATTAGTACAAATCAATACACATCATCCAGAATGACATTTACGTCATCCAGGAAGAAACTAAGTTTTGTTTAACTGATCGGTTATCCAGGATGATATGATCAAGCAATTAAACCTTAATTATTGTCCTTAATAACCAAACTAATTTAGGCATAATTATAATACATTATCCAGGACATCGTCCTGGATAATGTCTAAAAATAAAACATGTCTAAAAAGATTTAGCGGTTGATTCTTTCTAATTTGAGCCTATCACCCAGTACGATGCTAATATCATTCAGGATGACTTACTTAATTATGACTACCTCAACCATGATACCTTAATTAGAGTTTATTTTTTAACTAATCATCCAGGATGATTTGAGATCATCCTGAATGATGTGATCAAAAATAAAAAAACACTTAAAAAAGATAGATTTTTTTTTTTTAATTATGTGTGTGCAAGGTTACTTAGCATCAGGACCCACTTTATAACAATTGAGTTAAGAAAAGTTAAAAAATCTTGACATGTACTTAGAAACTGACTCACTCCTAGTCTACTCAATCTTGAGCTGGCTTGATTTATAATTGACCTCATGGACCTGAAATGTTAGTAGGCAAGGTAGTCGTAGAAAAATAGAAGTGTTAAAAAAAATTTTTATCATCAAAATTATAATTCATGATTCCAAATTTACAAAATTATAGAAAATTAGAATTACATAAATAAAAAATCCTAAGTCAATCAATTATTATTGTAACCAAATTACTTGTGTCGCATGACTACTAAAGGCTATATTGTTGTGACTCGAACTCATAAGTTATATATTTTTAATGATGACAAACATTTCTGATGAAGTTGCAAACTAAAAATATTTTCTTCTAAACTCCCCTCATTAAGATAAAATTATTATTACTCGAGCTCATGAGTTTTATGTTTTTGATGATAATAAACATTTTTATATCTCATAGTATTTTTCATTTTGTATTTGTTTGTGTGTATACTAACATTTCAGAAATACCAAGAAACATCAAATAAAGAGTTAGAGCTCAAGATTGGGTTGCATAATGTTATGTTGTAAATGGTATGTAATATTCATTGATGTAATTTTGATTTCTTGAGTCAAGTCCTATAAGTTAGTATGTTTGCTTGGTGACCATGCACACACACACTCATGGGAGCGAGATCTAGTCAAATCTAGAAGATCAAGTTTTGAACTAATTGTACTAGATGATTTTGGATCATCCAGGACGATCCTTTATGATCTTACAAAACAGCTGCCAATGTTAATTTAGGTAAGATTTTAAGAATTAAATTTTGTTTTATTCATCCTGGACGATCTAGATCGTCTTGGACGATTAATACAAATCATGTTTAAATTGATCATGTGATTAGGGGATTAAATACGATTAAAATTTTCAATCTGATCGTCCTGGATGATCTGTATATCGTATAGATAATATTTGTTAAAATACTTGATTTCCTAAATCATCCAAGCCGAAATACCATAATGTTTCTTTTAATCATCCCAGATGATCCATAATATCATCATGAATGATCTGTATGAATTTGCACTGATCATCCTCGACTATCCTAGCATCATCCGGGACTATCAGGTCAAATTTTGCACATCGTACTGGACGGTCGTACGATCATCCATGATGATTTTTGTCACCAAATTTAAGTTTTTAGGATTTTTTGAAGCCCTCTTTATAAGTGCATCGTACGGTATGATCCTGTGATCTTCCTGTATGATATTTGGCACCAAAATTGAGTTTTTAGGGTTTTTGGAATCACTCTTTTTAGGCACATCATACAAGACAATTTTTGCCACAAATATTAATTTTTAAAAATTTTTGAAGCCCTCTATATAAGCTTTATCAAGGAACTTGATATGTGTCTTTGGCAGCCATTGAAGCTTCGTTCTTCTGGAGGAAACTTGAAGAGAGAACTTGAAAGGGAGAGAGGAATGGTTGGAGCTTGAGAGAGGGAGAAGATCCTTAGAGGGAGTTTCAAGGGAGTGTGGAGGGGGTTTCATAGGATTGCTCTAACAAGCTCATGCCTTAGTACCATCAGATTCAAGGTTCATCTTGAGGGAAGTTTTGGGAAGAGGAAGATCTCTTTGGTGTTAAAGGACCCAGCTACTCCGCCATACCAGGTTTGGTGGAAGTAATTTTGTAAGGGCTTCTCCGCCTAGCTGTGGGGGCTAAACGAGAGACATTGCGTTTAGTGCAATACTTAAAGGGTTCCTCCAAGGAGTGAATGTAGGTCAAGTTGGATCGAACCACTATAAATCTGGTGTGTTCTTTCCTTTATTATTTATGTATTTTATTTTTATTACGATTAACTACATGGGTGAAATATCTGATTAATCTTTTTATTATTGATTTATTTTGTTTTTCTTGCAAGATATAAAAAGATCTTTCTTTGAATTAAAGAATTTTTTAAATATCCAATTTACCCCCCTCCCCCTCTTGGTTAGCCTCGGGTCTAGTTCATAAGGGTTTAACATCCCTTACCAAACTTTCATATGTATTATACTTCAGCAGTAGATAAGGATACTAAATTTTATTTCCTATTAGATTAAGAAACTAAAGAGTTTCTTATAAATTGACAAACTAAAGATGTACTTTATTTATCAACCCTACATCCTGCAAAATTTTAATCAGAATAACTAACTATTTCAAATGAAGAGTACCCAAAAGATATCTCAAAATTCTTTTTACTACTGTCAAATGTAATTCCTTTAGATTAGATTGAATACTAACACACTAATAAATACTAAACATTATATCTGGCCTGTTAGTAGTCAAGTAACGCAATAATCCAATTATGCCTCTAAATTTCTTTTCATCAATATATTATCCCTTAGGGTACTTATCTATTTGAATTAATGAACTCATTAGTGTAGTTACTCGTTTAACATTATATCTCATATTTCTTGAGGAAGTCCTTAATATATTTTGACTAACTAAGAAATATTCCTTCATCATTTTGTTTTATGCTAAAACTAACAAAAATACTCAAATCTCCCATCAAACTCTTCTGAAATTCACCACTCATTATTTTTTAAAATCATCACAAAAATTTTTATTTATAGATCCAAACATGATGTCATCAATATATATTTGAACAATGAGTTTATCATCTCCTGTCCTCTTTAAAAAGAGAGTGGTGTCCACGCTTTCTTTCACAAAGACCTTTCTAATAGAAAAGTGCTTAACCTCTCAAACCAAGCCCTAGATGCCTATTTTAATCCATACAATGCCTTTTTCAACTTAAATATATAATTGGGGAATTTAAAATTTTCAAAACCTGGAGGTTGCTCAACAAAAATAGCCTCTTATATCACCTCATTCAAAAAGGCACTCTTAATATCCATTTTATTTAATTTAAAACCTTTAAAATACATAAATGCTAAGAAAACCATAATTGCTTCAAGTCTAGCTATAGGGGTAAAAGTCTTTTCAAAATTAATCCATTCTATTTGATTATACCTATTAGTAACTAATCTTATCTTATTTCTAATCACAACTCCTAAATCATTCATTTTATTTTTGAACACCCACTTAGTTCCAACAACACTTTGATTTATAGGCATTTTAATTCATTCCCAAACATCATTTATCACACTTTGATTTAATTCTTCCTACATGGCCAAAATCTAAAATCTTCGAAAAGTGCTTGATTTATAATAATGGGTTCAATAATTGATGTAAAGGCAGATCGATTCACTTCTTTTCTAACTCCATGCCTAGTCCTAACACCCCTAATAGGTTCACCTAAAATCAATTCCATAACATGATTCTTAAAAATTTTCTGTTCTCTAGTCAAAGGGTTTTCTTTTTCCATATTATTTTCTTCCATATTTATCTTTTCAATACTTTGAGAGTTATTTTCAATATGATCCCCTTCTAACTTTGGCTCATCCAAAATACAAAATTCATTAAACACGACATGTGTAGTCTCCTCAGCTACTAAAGTTCTCTTATTAAAAAAACTGTAAGATTTTTTGATACTAGAGTATCAAGAATAGCTCCTTCATCAAAATTTGGATCAAATTTCACTAAAGGGGGTTTCCCATATAATTAATGAACACCTTACATCCAAAATATGCAAATTAGAAAAATTTGGTGATCTCCCCTTAAGAAGTTCATAGAGTGTCTTATTCAATTTGGATCTAATGTTCACCCTATTCATAACATAACAAGCTGTACTTATTGCCTCAGACATAAAATATTTTAGAACTTGTTATTCTGCCAATATGGCTCTAACATCTTTAATCAATATTTTATTATTTCTTTTTACTACCCCATTTTGCTGAGCGGTCCTAAGTGCTAAAAAATTATGATTAATTTCATTCTCTTAACAAAAAAATATCAATATTTTTATTTTCAAATTCACCACTATAATCACTTTGAATTCATAATATCTCACACCTTAATTTCCTATAAATCCAAGTGCAAAAAATTTTGAAATTCCTCAAATAATTCACTCTTACAAAATAAAAATTTAAACCATACGAATCCAGAAAAATCATCAACTATCAAAAATCCAAACACTTTACCTCCTAGACTTACAATGCTAACTAGTCCAAAAAGATCCTTATAAATGATTTCTAATGGTTTGCTAGTCTTATGATCCTTAATAGAAAGAAAGGAGGACTTCACCTATTTTTCTAATTTACATGCATCACATAGGTGGTCCTTAGTAAAGTCTAGTTTGGGTATTCATCTAACCAATTACTTTTGGGTAATTTTCT
Organism: Dendrobium catenatum; assembly: GCF_001605985.2. NCBI lineage: Eukaryota > Viridiplantae > Streptophyta > Magnoliopsida > Asparagales > Orchidaceae > Dendrobium > Dendrobium catenatum. The sequence goes on from NW_021551157.1 coordinate 136,889, forward strand.
AAGATTTTTCATACTTGCATGACAAAGTTTCCTATGCCATAACCATGATTCATAAAAAAAATATTTTGAGACAAAAAGCATTAGAAGACTTAATACAATTCAAATCAAGCATGTATATATTATTTACTGTAATTCCAAGCAAAACATAAATTTCATTTTGGCTTATTATACAACTAGTTGGAAAAAAAAAATTACACTATAATCCTTATTATATAGTTTTCTAATGCTAAACAGGTTATGCTTTAAGCCTTATACCAATAAAAAATTCTCAATAAAAAAATTATTTAAGGTTCCAATCATACTTATGCCCACCACTTTCCTATTGGTACTCTTTCTTGGCTTCCAACAATATGGATTATGTTGTATCTCTAGTCATAAGCTTCAAACATTTTCTATCCATATATCAAATTCTCTCATGAGGTCTTATATAAGAGCATTTATGCAAGATAATCAAACATTAGTCTTGGGAACCCAAATAAGTTTGGGTTCTCCTCTTTGCAAAAATAATCTTGATCCATAATTGATATGCTTTGTTTTTTCCATCTTTTTGTCTCCACACTAGATATAATATACTATGAATAGTATAAGCATGAGATATGTAGTGAAACATTACATAAGAAAAAAATTTGACTCTAGGAAAAGGATTTATTAATCTACATGAGTTAAACTATCCTTTCCTAGGTTTTAAAATTTTTTAGTTTCTAATCAGAATTGAAAAATTATTTCGATGTGGTGGAATCCTATTTTCCTCGATTGCCTTCAATTCAAATTTTAAATATTAGTTAGCACATTGTAAAACAACATTTTCAACTTTCAAATAGTACTCTCTACTATCAAATTCAACCGTAAATATTTTAAAATAATTTCAAGTTCATTGTGGGATGATTTTAATAGTTCATGCTATTTATTTAATTCATCAAACTCATCCAATAGTTTCATGTGGTTGTTATTAATCATTGCTTGATCTTTCCTAATGATTTCATGCTCTTTTTGTAATTCTAAAAATTTTATGTTTAACATAGCATACATCTTTTTGAGTTTTCTATAGGTAGTATGAATTTTTTGAGAAACATCAAATAACTCTTTATAAGTTAATTTATATACCTCCTCTTGATCTGACAGATCATGCTTGTCAACCATTAAGCATAGGTTAATGAATTCCTCCTCCACTTCTATTTCTGAAGAATATCAAGGAGAGTCTACCAAAAATACTCTTTATAATCTCTTCTTGCCCTTCCTTATATTGCTTTTCTCCTCGACCTTCCCCTTGATAGGGTTTCTTTAAATTTAGGGTTATAAGATTGGTTGTATCCAAGCTTCCTGCATTCATAGCAAATTATTTTATTAAAAGCCTTAGCATTTTTGAGGAACTTACCTTTATTCCACTACTGACGGCTTCTTTAATTCCTTTTCAGAAAACTTCATAATTACCTTATCATAAAGGCAATGATTGTTTAGATGATCAAATCCCTAAATATAATTTTAACATAAGCAGAGAGTAGAAAGCGGAGCATCTAAGCAGAGTGGAAGGTGAGGAGTTGCTGACCTTTTGTTCCATCATTTTGGCGGTGATCATCTATCTGCCCGGTGTGTCCTACGGAGGGTTCTGGGTAAAGTTTTTTTAGATTCTACATTTTTTATTATGTGTAGAAAGCATTTCTTGGAATGGTTCTTGGTTTGTTTGTTTTTTGTTGCAATGAGGTGTGGAAATGAGATGTGCTTAGTTATAAATCTCTTATTGTTCAAGAAGTGTGTGAATGGCTTTTGGTTGGTCAGAAGCGGATCAATTGATTTTGTGGAGAATGTTTCGTTGATCCCTTTTTTTTTGTTACAAATTGTAATTCTTCATGTAAGGATCACACCTTATGATTTTGATTACTGGAAGTGTTTTTAGATTCAGGTTTTCTGTATCATGGTTGGATTTGGTGATTATTATAGTGGATTTATTGATTGTTTTGAGGGTTTGGTTATTATTCTAGCAATTTTTTATTATCAAGTTTTGAGATTGGAATATAAGTTTTGTGGGATTGTTAATCCATTTGCTATAGGAATTTATTTCTCTATTATTGGAGCCAAATTTATTACATCATGGCCTTTGTTTGGATTGTCAAACGTCTTTGCTATTGGATGCATTGGTGATGGCATTAGGTGGGATCTTATCCCATCTAAGCTAATGAATATTATTGCTTTGATCTTTTAAGTTAAAGTTTTGATCATTGTAGACTTGAAGGGAGTGGAGATTTTAGATTTCTTATCTGCCAGTAGGTTGATTGCATGTGGTATTCTTAATTGTTTTGAGGTATTGGAGATTATGTTAAGTGCAGTTTCTTTTTTGGATGCAATCATTGGTGCAGTTTTTTGGCTACCTGTTGAAGACCTTTTTCCTTCGATTAGTGTTAAGTTATAGATCATATCCGGTTAAGTATTCTAGTGGACTTGGAATTGAATGGAAATGCTCAGGTTTTGAGATTAGAGTTTATGTTTTGTGGGATGGTTAATCCGTTTGATATAGGAATTAGCTTCTTTATTATTGGAGCTAGAGTTATTGCATCATTGCCATTGTTTGGATAGTCCATGGTGCCTATTGTTAGACGTGTTGGTGATGGCATTAGGTAGAATCTAATCCCATCTAAGCCAATAAATGTTATTGCTTTGATCTTTGAAGTTCAAGTCCGAATTGTTGAAAACTTAAAGGGAGTGGAGATTTTAGATTTCCTATCTGCCCGTAGGTTGATTACGATGATGAGTATTTTTTTTGGTATTAGTAGTGACAAGAAAGCTATTTGGACTCTAAGTTTTTTGGTTATCACCTTTGTGTTTTCGCATTATGATTTTAGGGTAATAAAATTTTAGTTTCTATCTAGCTGCCACTTTTATCTTCTTTGGAATTCTGGGATACTAACAAACCTTTTTGGTAATCTTAAAAATTTTGAGTCCCCTACACCCCAACTGGCTTAAAGTGAGGATTAGTGGATCTTCTATTATGTCTTTTTTTTTTTTAATTTTGTAATTACTCTCTTTTATGCTTTGTTTGCTTTTGTTTAGTGCTTCTATTCCCATTGTTTGGAAATGGTAGCTTTTTAGTTTTATTTCTATTTTAGATTGTAATAGTTTTTTCTTCCTGATTTAACGTAATTTACATCTCTTCAAAAAAAGTCAATGTCAACTTCATCCTCAAGCTAAGAGTGATCACTCTCCTAATCATCCACTTTCAATGCTATATTCTTCCCCTTTCTCTTTTCACCTATATAAATCTGTCTTTGAGTCACTCCTTGGTTGTATGTAATTAGTAATCCAAGAAGATTATCAATAGAATAAATGTTTAAATCTTTTGATTATGTTATATAAGTAAACTTTACTTCATAAGTAGAAGGCATACAACAAAGAATCTTATTTACTTTCTCAGAATTCATTAGTTCCCTACCTAAAACAAGCAATGAGGTGACTTTTTGTGTGAAATGTGTCTACATATTAGTGATTGAATCAATTAGTTTCATGTAAAATAGTTTGTGATTGTGTAGCAAAATATTTAATATGGATTATTTTACTTCATTAGTCTCTTAATATGTGATATAAAGTCTATCCAAAATTTCTTTTCCAGTTTTATAGGTAGAGACACACATATAGTCTTTACATTTAAGTGTACAGAAATTTTTTTTCAAATATTTAACATTTAACTAAGCTATTTCTTTTTCTTCTACATATAGTCAGTAAAAGGTATTTCAATTCTAATGCTATCTAAAAGTCTAATTGGCTTAGTGAATCCTTCATGTACTAAAATCCACATGTGATATTTAAGGGATTGAAGAAAAGTAGAAATACATATTTTTCAAAAATCAAAATGAATATTATAAAAAAAATAGGGGTCTAGTTATCAAATATCTTTTAGGTTTGTTACAATTTCTGAAAGTAGCCATGATCATTTTCAAAAAGTTAATTAAACCTTAATTTTTGAAAGTAGGCTCTGATACCACTTAAAAGTCCATATAGGATATTAGACCTAAAGTAATTGTCCCATGGTTAACCAAGAGGGAGGGGGTGAATTGGTAATTTTATTAAAACTTCTTGGAAGATTATAATTTTAAGCACAATGAAAATTTTATCAAACTAAAATTTTCAACCAAAAAATGAAAAAGGTAGAAAATTAAAATGCAATAAAAATAAAAATAAAAGAACCAAAAAATTTATAGTTATTCAGTCCAATAAGACCTACGTCCACTCCCTGAAAACTCCATTTTAAGGTCTTACAGTATTTCCAAAGAGACTCTACTTTTGATCCCATAACAAGGCAAAGAAGCCTTTAAAATTAACCTCTCTTCCACCCATCCATGGTGTGAAAGAGTACCATCATCCTTTGACACCTTCTTGGTGTTGGTAGAGAACCGTCATCCTATCATACCCTCCTGGTGTTGATAGAGAACAATCATCCTTTCATACCATCCTGGTATTGGTAGAGAACCATCATCCTTTCACAACCTCCTGGTGTCGGTAGAGAATAGAAACTTCTTCAAAGATCTTCTATCAAGCATCTTCAAAGAAGGTAGCGTATTGACAAACTATAAAGAGATCCTCACCTTTGTGTATCATTGAAAACCCTTGTCAAATTTCACTTGTAAGATCTCTCTATTGACACTCTCAGACACTATCCTAAAGTACTCTTACACTTGCTCTCATTGAAAATATGAAGAAGCATTCCTTAATATTCAGTTTTTAGGACCTTATATATGAAAGACACAAAAACTATCTAGAAAATTATAAATTTCAATTTGATCATCCATGTTCGTACAGTACTATCGTATATTATACGTATAATCACTACAAAAGTTTCTCATACATTCTTGTATGAATTGGCTTTGTACTCTTTCAATTATATATATGAACTGCCATCATACAATATGATCAGATTAAAATTGGACCATATCGTATGGTACAATTCAGTACAAATTAGTTTCATACTCTAGATAAAGTACTGTACAAACCCCATATTATGTACTATGATCTATTTTAACCAAATCATGATTCATTCCATACTAAAATGGATGAGTCTATTTCATACTTTGGACGTCATTTGTATGAACCTAAGATTGTACAATACAAATAATTCAAAAAATCTACCTATTTATTTAGTCAAAATGATACGTACCCATTTCGTACTATGGAATTTGTCTGTACGAACCTAAGATCATATAGTACGATTAGTTTAGAAAAATTTTGAGTTCATTTGGGTTGAACTAGTATGTAGTGATTTCATACTTTAGATGTACTATGTATGAATGTAACTTTGTAAAATACAAACATTACCTAGAATGTATGATTTGATTAACTCTTTTCTTAAGAAATGCTCATGTCAAATCATACCTTATGATCCAAGATAGGACTGTATGATTAGTTTTTAAAAATATAAATTTTATATCTCTCCTATTGTGTAGGTTCACAGTTATCCAATTACAATCACTCTCTCTCAAGCTCAAAAAAATATAAAAGTACATACTTTAAATATATTAAACCCTAATATAATCTATCTTGAAGTCTTCAATAGTTTGGAGTAAGATTTTTCAGAAATGTTAGTATACAAGAACAACAAAAATAATATTTATAATATATGTTAGGAGAAATAGTAATGAATACAATAATATTTTGGAATCATTAGAAGCATATATGAAAACTAAGTTGCAACAACCACTTCATTAGAGACCATGTCAATATAGGAGAAATTGAGCTACATCATATAGCTAGTGAAACTAAAATTATAGATATTTGAAAGTTCATTAGGGTTTTTAAGCCCTTATTAACTAGACCGAGGCTAACAAAGAAGTGGGGTGAATTGGTAGTTTTAAAAAACCTTAAACAAAAAGCATGATCTTTTTGAAATATTTTAAAACAAAAAAAGATGACCACCGACATGAAAATAAAGTGCAAAATTTAAATGCAAAAACATAATAAGAAAGAACACACCAAATTTTATAGTGGTTCAGTCAACTTGACCTACATCTAATCATTAGAGCCCCTCCTCCAAGTATTGCACTAAACACAGTGACTCTCCTTTTGCTCCCATAACAAAGTAAAGAAGCCTGTACAAAAACACCTTTCCACCGACCTTGGTGAGGCAGAGAACTCTGTTGCAAATTCAATTTCATGGATTTTGTTTTGATGATTAGCAAACACTCTTATTTCTCTTCGACTGCCTTTTACTACTGACATTTTCAGGATTCAAAGATCGGATGAAAAATGGAATCAGCTCAAGACTGGGTAGATTAGGGTTGAGTCAGTCTGTAATTTTCTTGTTTCCCTTTCTTGAGTTAATTGTAAATGGTCAAATAGAGATTTGGAATTTCTATTTTTACTCCCATTGTCCCAAGCGATATTTATATTGGCCTGGATGATCGAGTTCAAAATAGAAGTTCTACTCAAGATTTCTTAGCTAAGGCAGCCATAATTAACTGATTGTCCTGGACAATACATTTATCGGATAGGATGATATACTCAAAACAAAAAGAAATAGCCACCATGATCAATTTAAGTATTGTGTATTTTTGGAAATCAGTTAGGACTATTGTGAGATCGTCCTGGACGATATTGTACAATTATGCCTAAATTGATCCAGCAATCAGGGAAGAAATTAAGGATGAATTGATATGATCACATCATCCTGGAAGATCGTGGGATCAGCCGGGATGATATATTCAAAAATCCTTAGTAGCACCTGGACGATAAATATCGGCCAGCACAAATTCAGGGCGATGTTCCGGCCGATCAGGATCGAACAGCTCGAATTGAGGGCAATGCTCTGGACGATTTTCCTCTGATTTAAACTGATCGTCCGAGATGATCGTGAGATCGGCTAGGACGATCAAGCCAATTTTCAAACGTCTAGTTCATTTTCAGAGCGGTGTTCTAGCTGATCATCTGAGATTTAAACTGATTGTACAGGACTATATTATCATCATCCTGGATGATAAAGTTGGCAACTTGCATTTATTGAGCTCCTTTGAAGCTCTTCTATTTAAGAGCTATTGTTCAATATTTTTGAACATCATTTGGCTGCTATTTTGACCTAAGAAAACTTAAAGGAGAGAGAGAGAGAGGGGGGAGAGAGAGAGAGGATCTTATGAGGGAGTTCACAAGGGTTACTCTAAGTATTGTTTCACTTCTTCTTCCCTGGAGTCTCTTGTCCTTGGAAAGGTTGGGAGAGGTAAGCTTCAGCGATTGATCGAGGTTCTCTGCCTGCTTCAGGAGGAAGCAAAAGAAGTGGGGTTCTCTGCCTTGCCGGGGGTGGCAAAAAGGAGGTGTTTTGTAAGTGCTTCTCTGCCTAACTGTGGGGGCTAAAGGAGAGTCACGTTGGTAGTACAATACTCGGAGGGCGCCTCCGGGGAGTGGACATAGGTCAAGTTGACCGAACCACTATAAACCCTTGTGTTCTTTTTACTTCTTCCGCACTTTAATTTTTTGCACTTATTTTTTTGTGGTGACTTTGGTTTGAGATAATTGTTCTTCTTGGTTTTAAAGAATTTTTTAAAATACCAATTCACCCCCCTCATGGTTAGCCTCCAAACTAGTTCATACGGCCTAACATCCCTAATGAACTTTCAAGTGGTATTAGAGCAGGATTCATAAAAATTGAGTTTGAAAACTTTTTGAATTTTGTTCCATGGCTAACTTTGGGAATCGTAATACAACTGAAGGATATTCTATTACACGACCTCCTTTGTTTGATAACCTTTCTTTTGATTTTTAGAAAACTCGCATGTCTACTTTTTTTACAATCAACTGACTATCGTATGTGGATGCTTATTAAAGAAGGATATTCTCCACCTTCTCATGAAATTAACGAAATTAAAATTTAAGTTGCTTTTACTGAATGTGAAAGTTCGTTAGGGATGTTAAGCCCTTATAAACTTAGTCCCAAGCTAACCAAGAGGGGGTGGGGGGTGAATTGATTTTTTAAAAGTTTCTTTTCATAAAGAATAAAACTTGCATAAACCAAAATCACACCACAAAAATAAATACGGAATTAAAAGTACGGAAGCAAAAAATAAGAACACAAAAATTTATAGTGGTTTGGTCAACTCGACCTACGTCCACTCCTTGGAGGCACCCTCCAAGTATTGCACTACAAAGGTGACTCTCCTTTAGCCCCCACAGCTAGGTGGAGAAGCCCTCACAAGAACCACATTTTTGCCACCCTGGCAAGGCAGAGAACCTATCTCCTTTTACTTCCTCCTGAAGCTGGCAGAGAACCACAACCAAAAGCTAACTCCTTACCTCTACCGACCCTTCCACGGATGACAAACTCTAGACGAAGAACAAGCAGAGCGATCCTTGAAGCAACCCTTGTGAATCCCCTCACAAGCTCCCCCTCACAAGATCCTCTCTCTCTCCTTCTCTCTCTTTCACTCCTCAATGTATTCTCAGGTCAAGGCAGCAGCCAAAGGTTCTCAAAAACTTAGAACAAGAGCTTTTAAATAGAAGAGCTTTAAAGGAGCTCATTAAATGCAAGTTGTCGACTTTATCGTCCAGGCCGATATGGACATCGGCCTGGCCGATTAGTACAAAACTCAGAAGATCGGCAAGAGCATCAGCCTGGGTGCAAAGCTGGACGATTGAAAATTGGCTTAATTGTCCAGGCCGATCTCACGTTCGTCCTGGCCGATCAGTTCAAATTATGGAAAAATTGTCTTGATAATAGCCCTAGATACGATCTGGCCGATATTTATCATCCTGTAGTAACTTAAGGTTTTTAACTGGATCGTCCTGGCCGATCCTGCGATCGTCTAGGACGATATGATTGTATCAATCATCCTTAATTACTCCCTTGATTTCCTGATCAATTAAGGCATAATTTGTGAATATTATCCAGGCCGATAAATGATCGTCCTGGCAAATAATTTAAAAATATAGTATACCTTAATTGTCTATGGTGGCAACTTCTTTCTATTTTGAGCTAATCGTCCTGTCCGATACATTTATCGTCCAGGCCGATATGTTAATGATGGCTGCCCTAATTAAGAATCCTGATTATTGTCTCTATTTTGAACTCGATCATCCAGAACGATCCAAGGGATCGACCTGGCCGATGTTAGCAAAAATAGAGATTCTAAATCTCTCAAGTGTGTGTGTGTAGGGTTACTTAGTATCAGTCTTTTTGACCATTTAAAGAGACTCAAAAAGTGAAAAAAATAAAAAGTACACACTGACTCAACCCTAAACCTACGCAATCCTGAACTGGCTTCTTCTTGATCGTCCGATCCTCGATTCCTGAAAAGTTAGAAGCAAAAAGCAGTCCAAGAGAAAAAGTGTTTGTCAATCATCAAAACATAAGCCATGAAATTACATTTGCAACAATCTCCCCCTTTTTTATGATGACAAACAGAAGTAGGAAAATATCCAAAAAAGTCTATTAGAATTTCAAAGTTACAAACCCAACAACTTTTCCTATCACACCCTACTCCCCCTTTTGTCATCACCAAAAGTGGGTCCAGATACAAAAGAAAAACTAATAAAAAAGCAAACTATAAAAAAAAGGAAACAAACAACAAAAAGCACAGACTAAAAGAATGGGGGATCCTAATCATCTGATGGAGGTGGTGGAGGTGGCTGTTGAAAGTAGCTGGCAAGCGTGGTAAACTGAGCATTGAACGAGGCGATGTCCTGGTCATGCTGCTGCTGCTGGTGAGTAAGGAAACTGTCAAATCGGGCTAAATCTTCAGTGCGGTGCTGCTCGTATCGGGCAATGTCCTCAGAGTGTTGCTGCTCCTGTGCAGCAACGTAGGCATCAAAGCGGGTCTCCCATCGATCAAACCTCTCAATAAAATGATCAACCGATGAGTGCTGGTGGAGAGGAACAGGGTCAGGAAAGGGAACGGGAGTGGGAGCCTCCTCCTCTCTAGGCCCCCGAGGTTCCTCAGGGTGGAGACGAGTACTGTGAAGGGTACTGAAGGAACTGTTTGAGTATAAGGGAGTTGGAAGGTTAGGTGGAATAGGATACTGAAGTTCGTTTTTGGTTTCAAGGACATAGACTATGATGTGTCCTAAGGCTAGATTGGGTTTCCTCTTATGACCCGGATCGCGGATCGTGGTTAAGTGATCAATGTATCGAAAGATTAAATCCGCAGTAATGAATTCTCTATGAGCCATGATGTAGAAAGTTGTGAGGGAAAGTAGGGGGGTGATGTGGATTCGGTCCCCGGCTTTTGGAATTATGGAGGTGCGAAGGACATGTTGGATTGTCCTAGCATCTTTAACTAAAGAGCTAGTCTCTCCAACATGGTAAGGTGCATTGGTCATGCGAAGGAAGTGATTCGCCGTGGACCAGTCAAGATCAGGATCTGAGGCGATTAAGTGCAGCTTATCCCCGGTGGTGGATAGCTGTAAAAAATCAACACAATCCTGATATGTGATTTTGACAGGGCATCGATTCACATAGGAGGTCAGGGCTGTGAAGGTAGGGTTAATGCGAAGGTTTGGGATAAACTCTTGAAGAAACTCGATATTGAAAGGGAAAGCAAGATACAGAATGAAGCAAAACGAGGTGTGAGCGAAAAGACCCATTACCGGGTATGAGATGTGGGCAGGATTTATGATTCTGGAGACAGTTATCCCACACTCTTTGTAACGATGATAGGCGACTTCATCTTCTGCTTCCCTAAAACGAGGGTGAATCCTAGCCCTCGAAGAACTCCAAGAAGTTTGTCGAACACGTTTCCCACCATCAATCCTAGCCCTCAAAGAACTCCCAGAAGTTTGTCGAACACGTTTCCCACCAGCCATAGAGAGGAGTTAGCAAGAAAACACAAGAGGAGAAAGGGTGGAAAGTGAAAAACCATGGCTGGAACTGCCAGAATTTAAAGAAACGGCCATATCGTCCTGGTCGATCGCCGAATCGTCCTGGCCGATATGGCTCAATAATTGCGTACAGGCCGATTGGTCAAAAAGGCGGTCCGATCGTCCAGGTCGATCAGATATCGGCCAGGACGATTAGACACAGGCGATCGTCCCGAGGAGTCAGGCCGGACGACCGTTGAAAAAGCAGATTGTCCGGGCCGATTAGATGTATCGTCCAGGACGATGCACAATAATTGATCGTACCGGCCGAAGTTAAAA
>NW_021551157.1:151537-188376 GCF_001605985.2 Dendrobium catenatum
TGAAGCTGGCAGAGAACCACAACCAAAAGCTAACTCCTTACCTCTACCGACCCTTCCACGGATGAGAAACTCCATACGAACAACAAGCAGAGTGATCCTTGAAGCAACACTTGTGAATCCCCTCACAAGATCCTCTCTCTATCCCTCTCTCTCTTTCTCTCCTCAATGTCTTCTCAGGTCAAGGCAGCAGCCAAAGGTTCTAAAAAACGTAGAACAAGAGCTCTTAAATAGAAGAGCTTCAAAGGAGCTCATTAATTGCAAGTTGCCAACTTTATCGTCCAGGCCGATATGGACATCGGTCTGGCCGATCAGTACAAAACTCAGAAGATCGGCCAGATCATCGCCCTGGATGCAAAGCTAGACGATTGAAAATTGGCTTGATCATCCAGGCCGATCTCACGATCGTCCTGGCCGATCAGTTCAAATTATGGGAAAATCATCCTGACAATAGCCCTGGATACGATCTGGCTGATATTTATCATCCTGAAATAACTTAAGATTTTTGACTGGATCGTCCTGGTCGATTCTGCGATCGTCCAGGACGATATGATTGTATCAATCATCCTTAATTACTCCCTTGATTTCCTGATTAATTAAGGCATAATTTGTGAATATCTCCCAGGCCGATAAATAAACGTCCAGACTGATAATTTAAAAATACAGTATACCTTAATTTTCTATGGCGGCAACTTCTTTCTATTTTGAGCTAATCGTCCTGGCCGATACATGTATCGTTCAGGCCGATATATTAATGACGGCTTCCCTAATTAAGAATCCTGATTAGAGTCTCTGTTTTGAACTCGATCGTCCAGTACGATCCAAGGGATCGGCTTGGCCGATGTGAGCAAAAACAGAGATTCTAAATCTCTCAAGTGTGTGTGTGTAGGGTTACTTAGTTTCAGTCTTTTTGACCATTACAAGAGACTCAAAAAGTGAGAAAAACAAAAGTACAGACTAACTCAACCCTAAACCTACGCAATCCTGAACTGGCTTCTTCTTTATCGTCCGATCTTCGATTCCTTAAAAGTTAGAAGCAACAAGCAGTCCAAGAAAAATAGTGTTTGACAATCATCAAAACATAAGCCATGAAATTAGATTTACAACATAATGGACTTTTAATGAAAGAGAGTTAGCTCAATTGAATGCGAAGTGTTTGAACTATTTTGTCTGTGCTTTAAAGTTTGAGGATTACATGCATGTTTCTACTTGCTCTACTGGAAAAGAAATTTGGGATAGGTTGTGCATTACTTATGAAGGAACCAATGAAGTAAAATAATCTCGTTTGAATATTCTCTTGCATGACTACGAACATTTTCGTATGAAACCTTCTGAAATAATTTTTGATATGTATACAAGGTTCACTCAAATTGTAACTTCTTTGCATGCCTTAGGAAGAAAACTTTCAAACTTTGAAAAAGTGAACAAGATTTTGAGATGCTTGCCTTCATCTTTTGATGCTAAAATCACTGCAATCCCTGAAACTAAGGATTTAAACACATACTCAATTGATAACTTACTTGGCTCACTCATTGCCTATAAAGAAAACTGTGGCATTGAAGGCCAACAACACAAATTCTAATTCTTTTGGGTTTGAGAGCGATGACATTGCCTTAATCACAAGGTAGTTCTAAAACTTTCTAAGGAAGAAGCACAAGCATCATCAAAATTGGAGAAATGGTAAGGATAAAAAATATTTTAAAGGATCTTCTTATGTTGTTTGTTTTGAATGTAGGAGGCCTGGACATGTCAGAGCGGATTGACCTACACTTAAAGATCACACAAGCAAAGAAAAGGGTGAGGAAAAACCCAAGCTCAGGAAGGACAAAAAGAGACTTCAAAAGGCGTTTTGGGTGGATTCTGCATCTGATTCATCAGAGATTGAACCTAAAGATGAAACAGCAAACTTGTGCTTAATGGCAGACGACCATCTTGATCAAGTAGAGGTATATGAACTTTCCTATGATCAACTCCTTTAAGTTTCTAAAAAATTCAAGTATCATATAAGAAACTTAAGAAAACACTTACTAGCTTGAAATTGGAATTTTTGAATTTACAAAAAGAGCATGGAATTTTGACTAAAGATCACTCAACAATTAATTCAAATCGAATGAATCTACTTGATGAATTTGATGAGTTAAATAAAAAGCCTTATGAATTAATTGAAGAGCATGATTCACTAAAAACTTCACACACCTCACTTGATTTTAATTTATGAAATCGAAAGAGATAGAGAAGAATTTGAGGATTGAGAATGAGGTCTTAAAAAGTACTAACTTGAGAATTCAAAATGAATTGGATACATGTAAGAAAACTCGGATGACACCCACACTTGATCAAAAGCCAAAACCTAGGAAGAGGCATTATAACTCAAACCATTTAAGAAATCCTTTTCTTGGAGTTAGATGTTTTTAATGTGGCATGCTAGGACACATCTCACACATTTGCACAGTTCACCATAGTAAACATTGGATGTGGAGACCTAAGGTGCATGATCCACAGCATACCACACTATAACTGGCTTAAATTGCAATTGACCTTGTTGACCTAAAATGTTTGTAGGTCAGACAACCAAAACATATATGCAATAATAACCATTATAAAAAAAAATAGGAATATAAAAAATGTTTGTTATCATAAAATTGATAATCCTTGAGTAAATGTTCAAAACAATCTCTCACTTTTTGATGATGGTAAACATTTGTTAGAAAATTTAATTCAAGCATATTAATGAAGCATAAAGTAAAATGGAATAGCATAAACAAAGCATTATAAATGTTACTAAAAATAAGTAGATGGTACAAATAATGAACAACAGAGTACAAATAAAAATAATAATATAATAAAATAGCACTAACACACTTAGACTAACATTACTCCCCCTTTTGACATCATAAAAAAGCAAAATGGAGAAAAAAATAACTTAGAAACTAACTATGGTATAAAAATAATCAAAATAAACTACAAGTATGAGGGACCCAAATCAGGCGAAGGAGGAGGTGGTGGTAGATGAAAAAGATTAATAGTGGAAGTAAACTGCTCCCCAAACTAGGTAATATCCTGGTCGTTCTACTGCTGGCGTGCCACTTATGCATCAAATCTAGAAACATCCATCGCATGCTATTTCTCCTATGCATCAACGTAAGAGTTGAACCAAGCCTCCCATTAGCTGAACCACTCCACCATCTATTCTAGTTGTGAGTGATGGCAAATCAGAATTAGTGCAGCAACAAGTGCAGGAGCATTTTCCTACTCAGCTCCCTCAGCCTCCGCGTGCCCTGAGTGGAGATGAGTATTGTAAGGAATATGGAAGGAACTGTTGGTGTAGTAGGGATGCGGAAAATTTGGTGGGCTTGATATTGAATATTATATTTTGTTTCCAAGATAAAAATAATGAGGTGTCTTAAAGCAAGGTTAGGTCTTCTTCTATGTAATATATCCCTAATACTGGTTAAGTGATCGATGTAGCGAAAGAGAAGGTTAGTGGAATTAAACTCCCTATGGGTGATGATATAAAAGGTGGTGATTAAGAGTCGGAGAGTGATGTGGATTCGGTCACCATCCTTTGGGATTACTGAGGTGTGAAGGACATGTTGGACTTTCCTAACATATTTGACTATGGTGATCGAGGCTATAATATGGTTGGAGACATTTATGTTTCTTAGTATATGGTTGACAGGAGCCCAATCAAAATTAGGATATGAAGATAGGGTATGAATCTTATCTCAATTAGTAGAAAGCTGGAGGAGTTTGTGGAAATCTTAAAATGAAATTTCTACTAGATGTCTGTTGACATAGGATTATAAGGTAGTATAGGTAGTATTTAACCTAAGGCTAGCGAACAACACATAAAAGAGTTCAAAATTGAATGGGGAGATTAGTGTCAAAATAAAGGTGAGAGAGGTATGAGTGAAAAGGTCTAGTACAAGGTATATGAGTATTTGAAGATTGATGTGAAAGTTTATTGGGGATGTTAAGCTCTTATGAACTGGCCCAAGGAAAATAAAGAGAGAACTGAATTCGAAAAAAAAAATCTTTAAACCAAAACTCAAACTAAAACCAATATTACCACATAGAAAATCAACAATGCGGAAATTAAAGTGCGAAAGTAATAAAGAAAGAACACACCGGATTTATAGTCGTTCGGTCAAACCTTGACCTACGTCCACTCCTTGGAGGCACCCTCCAAGTATTTCAATAAAATCGTGACTCTCCTTTAGCCCCCACAGCTAGGCGGAGAAGCCCTAACAAAATCACTTACACCTTCCCCGGTGTGGCGGAGTCGCCGGGTCCTTTGACACCAAGGAGATCTTCTTCTTTGGTGAACTTACCTCGAGACTAGCCTTGAATCTGATGGTACTAAGGTGCGAGTTCGCCGGAGAAACCGTGTGGAATCCCCTCCACACTCCCTTGAGTTCCCCCCTCACAGGATCTTCTCCCTCTCAAACTCCACCCTTTCCTCTCTCCCTTTCAAGCTCTCTCTTCAAGTTTCCCCCACAAGAATGAAGCTACAATGGCTGCCAAAGACACTTCCAAAGTGCCTTGTCATAGCTTAAATAGAAGTGCTAAAAACGAGCTCATTAATGCAAGTTACCAACATTATCATCCAGGACTATAGACATATCGTCCTGGCCGATTAGTTCAAATATGAGGAAAATCATCCTGAATATCGCCCTGATATGAAACTGGACGATGTCTAATCATCTCGGACGATCTTGCGATCGGCCTGGATGAAATCACCATTAATTGCTTTCCAAAATTGCTAGAGAAATTTTAGAAAAATTGTCCTGGATCGTCCTAGCCGATATTTTATAGTCCAGGCGCATCCACCAGGTCGATATCCAAAAATAAGAATTTTCTAAGTAGATATGGCAGCAGATTCTTTCTGAATTGAGCCTATCATCCTGGCCGATACAAAATCGTCCAGGACAATGTGTTTTGCATAATGACGGTTGCTTTAATGAGGATGTCCTAATTAGGGTTTCTGCTTTTAAACAGATCATCCCAATCGATATAAATATCGTCCAGGACGATGTTACCAAAAATAACAAACTCTAGGGAATAGTCAGAAACTCTTATACATTACAAAGAATCAGGAGCCACAATAAAAATAATAGACTCAAGAAAGGAAAAAGGGTACAAACTGACTCAGACCTAGTCTACCCAATCTTGAGCTGATTCCAAATTGTAGACCGATTGTGTGTACCTGAAATGTTAGTACATAAGACAGTCGTAGAGAAATAAAAATGTTTGCTATCATCCAAATCATAAACCATTGATCCGCAATAATCTCCCCCGTTTTGATGATGGCAAACAATTCAATTTGAATTTTCAAAAAAGTAATATCTCCTAATCTCCCCCTCACTAGAATAAACCCTTTCAAAAAATATGAGAGAAAATTATATTTTTGTTGTTTTAAATTTTTTGAAAAGAAAAAAAGGATACAAATTCAACATTACGTTCTCCCCCTTTGACATTATCAAAAAGAGAGGAAGCAAAAATAAAAAACAAAATGAACAAGAGATAAAAACATTCCCTGATCTAGTGAAAAAACAAATATTCTTAAAATGAGAAAGTTATCGCTTGGTTTTAATCAAAAACTTAGTAGAATTGGATTGACAACGCATAATCCAGAAAAAGTAAGAAATTCATAAATTGTTAATCCACGCTCAAGTTCTTTTAAAGGCTAAAAAAACTTTTTAATTCAATATCCAAATTAAGAAATAAACGGGAAAAAGAAACATTAACTTTTTTAAAAACTCCTATAATAAAACATATCTAAGAGAAGATCAATGCACGAATTGTTGAATCAGAAACCAAAATTTTCAAGCACAAGTTTCGAACATATCAAGGATCTTCTTAAGTTTTTAGTAATATAAGAAAAAATAAGCACATATATATATATATATTTTGTGGGCTCATTTTATGTCGTTTATCACTTGAATGACTCTTTGAGCATCTTTTGATTTTAATACACTTTGTGTAATTTTTTTTTATTTGGCGTCATTGCGCATCTTTTGGTTTGGCATCATTGGCCATTTTTTTAAAAAATTATTTTCAAAAAAATGTGCTTTCTTTCTTATATTTTCAAAACCAAAGTAAACCCAAATTATTGACAACACGAACAACTTGATTAAGAAAATTTTATGGTGGATTCAACAATCTTGGAAAAGATTTCTATGCGATAGAAATAATGTAGGGAAATAAAAAAAATTAGTTTCAAAATCTAATTTAAAATATGATGAAGATTTTGAATCAAAAGTAAAATACTCTTTTTAAGAAGAGAGAGAAAAAAAAATTATGTGTTCCCTTCCTCTGACTGTTTTAGAGAAGTCAAACACAACTTACCAAAGATTTCAATAAAAAATAGGAAGTAGATTTCTCATTTTTAGAAAAGTGAATGTGTGTGTTGATAAGAGAAAAACTTCAACGAAAACAAAAATTTCAAAGAATAAACAAAACTAAAACACAAAATAAAAAATGTAAAACATAAAAACAAAAACACAACAAAAACACGAAAGGATTTTAACCATTATCTCTCTCCTGGTCCGATGCTTCAAAGACCAGATCTGCCCTTGAGATTTTTTGCCTTTCATTATTTCCCCAGTTCAAATTTTTGCTTCGCCTTGCCCTTTTCTTTTGTAGGAAGAATTCTTAAATTAGGGCACTGATTTTTCATATGTCTAGGGTTCCTGCCTCGAAAGCAAATAACGTCAGAAGAAATATGGACATCCTTACCACTTTTACCTTTTTTCAACTTTTTCTTATGCTTTGGTGAGCTTTGTGATTTGCTTGTCAAGTTATTGCATTCGTCACCAACTAAGCTATCTCTTTCTATATCTTTAGTTTTTAAAACAATCATTTCACCTGCATCCAAAAGTCTTTGACCCAAACCTTGCTCGTAGGCAATGAGTGAGCTAATCAAATTATCAATAGAATAATCATTCAAATCTTTTGATTCACAAATAGCAACTACTTTGGCATTAAACTTATCCAGTAGACAACGAAGAAATTTGTTAACTTTTTCAAAATTTGAAAATTCTTTTCCTAAATCATGCAATGAGTTTATAATTTGAATGAATCTGGTATACATGTCTAAGACCGTTTCATACGGTTTCATGGAAAAAAATTCAAAATCATGCATTAACAAATTCAACTTGGATTGCTTGATTTCATTCGTGCCTTCGTATATGGTATGTAGTTTATCCCAAACTTCCTTACTAGTAGTACAAGTGGATATTAACATGAAATCCTCATATTTTAAAGCATAGAAAAAGTAATTTAAAGATTTTGCATTCAGTTGAGCATTCAGTTGTTCTTCCTTATTCCATTGATTAAAAGGAATATTTGTTTTAACTCCATTAATAATACGTGACAGTGATGAATAACTAGTTAAAATCATATTCCAATGCAAAAATCAATCGATTGCAAGAAAATAAACATGCGAGTTTTCCAAAAATCAAATGACATATTTTCAAATAAATGAGGTCTGGTGATTGAATATCCTTCCGCTATATTACGATTAGAAAAATTAGCCATGGATCAAAATTTAAAAGCTTTTAAATTCTTATTTTATGAATCCCGCTCTGATAACACTTGAAAGTTTGTTAGGGATGTTAAGCTCTTATGAACTGGCCCAAGACAAACAAAGAGAGAAGTGAATTAAAAAAAAAAAGAATCTTTAAACCAAAACTCAAACTAAAACCAATATCACCACATAGAAAATCAATAATGTGGAAATTAAAGTGCGAAAGTAATAAAGAAAGAACACACCTGATTTATAGTGGTTCGGTCAAACCTTGACCTACGTCCACTCCTTGGAGGCACCCTCCAAGTATTGCACTAAAATTGTGATGCTCCTTTAGCCCCCATAGCTAGGCGGAGAAGCCTTTACCAAATCACTTCCACCTTCCCCGGTGCGGCGGAGTCGCCGGGTCCTTTGACACCAAGGAGATCTTCTTCTTTGGTGAACTTACCTCGAGACAAGCCTTGAATCCGATGGTACTAAGGTGCGAGTTTGCCGGAGCAACCGTGTGGAATCCCCTCCACACTCCCTTGAGTTCCCCCCCTCACAGGATCTTCTCCCCTCAAACTCCACCCTTTCCTCTCTCCCTTTCAAGCTCTCTCTTCAAGTTTCTCCCACAAGAATGAAGCTACAATGGCTTCCAAAGACACTTACAAAGTTCCTTGTCATAGCTTAAATAGAAGAGCTAAAAATAAGCTCATTAATACAAGTTGCTGACATTATCGTCCAGGATGATAGACATATCGTTCTAGACGATTAGTTCAAATATGAGGAAAATTGTCCTGAATATCGCCCTGAAATGAAGCTGGATGATGTCTAATCATCCCGGACGATCTTACGATCGGCCCGGACAAAATCACCATTAATTGCTTTCCAAAATTGCCAGAGAAATTTTGGAAAAATTGTCCTAAATCGTCTTGGCCGATATTTTATAGGCCAGGCCGATCCACGAGGTCGATATCAAAAAATAAGAATTTCCTAAGTAGATATGGCAGCAGATTCTTTCTAAATTGAGCCTATCATCCTGGCCGATATGAAATTGTCCAGGACGATGTGTTTTTCATAAAGACGGCTACTTTAATGAGGATGCCCTAATTAGGGTTTTTGCTTTCGAACAGATCGTCCCAGCCGATATAAATGTCATCCAGGATGATGTTACCAAAAAAAGGAAACTCTAGGGAACAGTTAGAAACTCTTATACATTACGAAGCATCATGAGCCACAACAAATACAATAGACTCAAGAAAGGAAAAAGGGTTCAAACTTACTCATACCTAGTCTACCCAATCTTGAGCTGATTCCAAATTATAGTCCGATCGTGTCAACCTGAAATGTCAGTATATAAGGAAGTCGTATAAAAATAAAAATGTTTGCTATCATTAAAATCATAAAACATTGATCTGCAACATTATGGTCCTTAAAAGAGTGATCCTAATAGTTTTGTATCATAGATAGCTAGCTTAGTCACCTGCCTCAGTGAGGTGAGGGTTGACAGACACCCTCGAGGAACAACCGATCACCATCCTTGAGCATTTTCTACTTTCCATTGATAAGAAGTTTAGAGTATGAGTGAGTGTAAAGAGGAAATTGAGGTTGCGAGGGTGAGAAAACTCTTTGAAATCTATTATTTATAAAGAATCGTCAGTATTGTCTAGGATGATCGCTATATCATCCATGACAATCTAGCAAATTTAAGGCATCCATAATGAATGGTTAAAAAGGTGGTCCTATTATCTAGGATGATCAGACATTATCCAGGATGATTAGACTCAGGTGATCATCCTGAGGAGTCATGCCAGATGTCAGTTGATGATAGGATCATCTAGAATGATTAGGTGGATTGTTCAGGAAGATCGACATTAATAGATCCTACATGCCAAATTTAAAACATGTACCCATTTTTTCCATATGGATCATCTAAGATGAATAGGTTAATCGTCTAGGATGATCACAAATAATTGAGCAGGTTTTGATCAAATCATTCAGGATGATATGGATCATCTATGATGATCTCAAATGATTGAGACAGATCAGTTGTTAGATTGATGATGAAGGATGATTTGATAATATCGTTTAGGATGATATGAATATCATCCAGGATGATGTGATAAAAATTTAAAGATTTTGAATATGGAAGGAGGTGATCATAGGAGGCCCCAAAATATAAAAAATTAAGAAATATCAAATAAATAATAACAAAAAGATGATAAAAATAACAAAAAGATCAAAAAAAAAGTTTTTTTATCAAAGAAAGAATATGAAAATTTTTTCATGTGATTGATTTAAAATTTTTTAAAAATTGAGTTAACATCAATGAAATCTAAAAAATGGCAAAAAAACCAATCCTATTAACCCCAGCTCAGACTTTTTATAGGGAAAACTATCTTTAAAAAAAATATCTAATTCAGAAAAAATGATTGGATAAGAAAAAGTGATCTGTTTAAGACCTCATTTAAGAAAAATATTTTATAGAATAACATAGCAAAGTAATTCATCACAATCATGGCTTTCAAAATCAAGTCTTTCAAAATATCAAGTGACACATGAATTCTTCTAAGATTTAAAGGTTTGAAAGAGAATGAAGCATGCTTTCTTATGGGTTCATTTTGTGCCTCTTATCAATTAGTTGGCGCACTTTGCGCATCTTTTGATTTCTTACACACTTTGTGTATCTTTCAATTTTTTTGGCAGTCATTGCACATCTTTTTAGTTTTTCCTTTTGGTCACATTTTATCCCTCTTGTCATTTTTAAAAGCTAGCTCCCTTTTGAAACTTTTAAATACTCTCAATTGTGAGAATATCTTCCAGATGTTAGAGAAGAAAAACTTACTCTCTAGTATAAGGAAGAGTAAACCACAAAGAAGAATCAAAGTCATATGATAAATGCAATCAACAAGATTAAGAAAGTTTAAAAGTGATTTAATGACTTTAAACATTATTTTAATAACATAGATTACTATAATAAGATAGATCTATATTGTAAAGTCCATTTATTAATTTAACTTAGACTTTTATTTCGAAAATAAAATTATACTACTAAAAGGAGTTACAAGAAAGGAAACAATCAATTGTGTTTCTTCCTTTAATTAATTTAGAGATGTAAATAATTGAATACAAATTTTAAAAAATAAAAAAAAGCATAAAATATCATTTCAACAATGACCGAATGAAAGAAAAAAAATTGAATGAAAAAATAAAGCCATAAGAAATGAAAATATGGAAAATAATAACAAATACACAAAAATTAGCAATCTATGCAATAATATAATAAATGACAAAAATAAAAGAAAGATCAGAAAACAACAACAAAGAAAGATCAAAAAATAAAAAATTAAAGAAAAATCATAAAAAATAATGTTCATAGTTCAGTAATCATCAAGTTCATATATTTATGTCAATCACATCCAATCTAGTCCTCAAGATGCTGAATATCTCAAATGCTAGTGGTTTACTAAAAATGTCAGCTAGTATGTTTTTAGTTGCTACATGGTGTAACTCAATTTCTCCTTTAGTAACATGGTCCCTAATAATCTAATGCCTTATGTCAATGTGTTTGGTCCTTAAATTTTGGATATAATTTTTAGAGATGCAGATGGCACTGGTGTTATCACATATAATTTTAATTGTACCAACATGTAATCCTAAATCCAAAATTTATTGCTTCAACCAAAGGACTTGGGCCATACAACTTCCTAAGGCAATGTACTTAGCTTCTGTAGTGGAAAGTGCAATAGAGTTTTACTTTCTACTGGACCAAGAGACTAAGGATAGTCCTATGAATTGATAAGTTGAAAAAGTGCTCTTTTTATCCACCCTACAACCTAAAAAATTAGAATTAGAATATCCAATAATTTTAAAAGAGTATTGTTCCTAGGATACCAGAATCTTAAGTTGTAGGTATCTAAGAGATATCTAAGAATTCTCTTAACTGCAGTCTGGTGGGATTCTTAAGGACCATTTTGAAACCTAGCACAGAGATAAACACTTAACACTATATTAGGTCGGCTAGCAGTCAAGTAAATAAGAGATCCAATCATTCCTTTACACTTCTTTTTATCAAAGAAATTTTCATTTAAGTCCTTATCTAACTAAACACTGGAGCTCATGGTAGTATTTATTGGCTTTGCTTCATCCATTTCATATTTTTTTAAGATGTAATTAATGTACTTTGATTGATTAAGGAAGGTTTCATTATCCAATTGTTTTATACTAAATCTCAAAAAGTAGGACAATTCTCTCATCATACTCATCTCAAATTCTTTACTCATTATTTTAAGAAAATCATCACATTACTTTTTATTAGAAGATCCAAAAAATATATCATCAACATGGATATAAATAATGAGTAACTCATCTCCTACTTTTCTCAGAAAAAGGGTGGTGTATATGCTCCCCTTAAAAAACTCCCTCTCTAATATGAATGTGCTAAACTGTCACGACCCGACCCGACGGGGACGGATCCTGCCCGAGCCGGATCGCGACGAGAGACCTTTCTTAACCAGGATCTGGCTTTGGATTAGGTTACTGAACTGATCTTTCAAATTCTTAACTCAACAGAAGCACACAGAACAACAGAGCTACTAAAAACATCAAATGCAGCGGAACAAAACATCTATCTTTTCATTTCCTCAAAATAATCATCGTGAGCACAAAGGGAGACATAAGGGGCCTGAATCCTATGAGATTCAGTCAGTGTCTGGGAAGGGAGGCATAAGGGGCCGGAATCCATAGAGATTCCGTCAGTGTCAGGGCATTTAGCTATATGTATCTGTACTATTTTCTGTATCTGTTCTGTTCTGTACGAAATTGTGAATCCCCTCAGAAATCTGTAACATCTCTCAGCAGAAGTGCTAACCAGCTGCGGAGCGTACCTGGCTAATGCAGTAAACTCAGCCTCGTACTGCATCACCGTCTTGCTCCCCTGAACAAGCCTCAGAAAGTTCTCCTGCATCTGCTGTCGTGCAGAAGGGGGAACAAACCAATCTCGGAATACCTCAGTGAACTCTTCCCAAGTAATCAAAGAGTTCAGTCTGCCCTGAAATCTGGCTGCCTGCTGGCCGTCCCACCAGTGCTCAGCCTCTCCGTCTAACAGAAAAACTGCTAACGGTACCTTCCTGTCTGACGGACACTGCATCCCGTCAAAGGTCTTCTCCACTCTCCTCAGCCACTCTTCAGCAGCTCTGGGCTCAACAGCGCCCTCAAACCTCGGAGGTTTCAACCTCAAAAACAACTGCAAATGTCTATCCAGGTCATCAGATCTGACAGTAGAAGCTCTACTCTGAGTCTCGCTCATCATCTGAGCAACCAGCGAAGCAAACTGAGAAAGCGTATCAGCACCGACCACTGGGGCTGTACTCCCCACTGGTGCTGCCTGATCGGCACTCTGACCATCTGTCATGTCTGGGTCTGGCTGATCCATACAGAAAATCCAGAAAAAATCCGGAAAACTATCACAAAAACAACAAAATAAAAAGCCAAACAAATCAAAATTACCCCCCAGACAGACTTACTGATCACTTCCTATAGCTCTGTTTCACAAAATTCTCAAATTCCAAAACCATTGCTCTGATACCAAAAAAGCTTGTCACGACCCGACCCGAGACGAGACGGATCCCGCCCGTGCTGGATCGCGACGGAGCTGCACTAACCAGGATCTAGCTTTGGAATTTGGTTCGGAACTGAATCTTCCAAATAATTAATTCACACAGACTAACAAACACAGAGCTACTATGTATCATCAAATGCAGCGGAACAAAACATCTATCCGATTTCATTTCCTCAAAACAATCATCTACAGAACAGTACATGGCTTTCGACCGAAAGAAAGACAGAAAAGAAAAGCCATGACTGTACAAAATCAAAAGTACAAAAGTACCTATACTGATCAGACTCTGAACTAATCCTGGACTTCCTTGCCTTTCCCAGAACCTGAAAACCACCAGAAAGCAAGGGTGAGCTCAACAGCTCAGTAAAGCAACAAACCTCCAATCAAAATCCTCAGAATCTCAAAACCAACACAGCAGACAAATCCGTACAGAATTGAAACAGATTCGGACAGATATCAAATCAACAAAACTGTACGGAAATGGAAGTTGTATCAAATCAGAAACATAACAGATCAGACACATCAGATCAACAGAATCAGAATCGTACAGATCATATCGGAACAGAACAAATCATATCAGAATCATATAGCAGATATCAGATATTTAATTAATAGCTAAATTCCCTGACACTGACTGAATCTCATAGGATCCAGGCCACTTATGCCTCCCTTTGTGCTCACGGCACCAAAACAGATCAGATCAGATGTGCTTATAGCACCAGAATACATATATAGTGCATATAGCACCTAAACAGATTGTTTCCTCGGATCCGGAACAGAACAGATATCAGATTTCATATTGAGCTCATTTCAGAATTCCCAGACACTAACTGAATCTCATAGGATCCAGGCCCCTTATAACTCCCTTTATATAGCATATACAGATAGTATATCAATTCAGAAGATTTCTGGACAAAACAGAAATTACTCAAAAATCGGGCAGCACAACGGCAGTATACAGAATTTACACAATTTTCCTGAAAATCAAAATTCACCAAATTCGCACAGAATATAGATATCAACATTTTAGAACATTTATTCTACTGCACAGATAATTTCCAAGTTCACAGAAAAATCCAGTCGACTAAAAACACAGTCGAATCAAAAATACCCGGACAAAAATCTTAAAAAAATAACCAAAATGTGCACACTCGGCAGTTCAACAAAATACAGAAAGTTACGCGGTAGAAACTAAACCAGTCGGAAATTACGGACGAAAATCGCGAACAAAACTTAATTCCGGACAGATAATACCGCCAAACTCGACGGTTCTGAAAATTGAGAAAGTCGGATTGTGCCTTACCTTGCGTACAGCAATTTCCTCAACAGTCTCTTCGGACGAAAACAGCTCGGCGTCGCCCGAAAATCCACTTTTCCACTTTTTCCTTCGTTTTTCTCTCTCCTCAACTTTTTCTCTCTCTTCAAAATATCTCATTTCTATATATATCCAGACTGATCGTCCTGGACGATCGAGCTTCGTACCGGACGATCCATGAAGAGAATTATTTCGTCCAGACGAAAATTGAATATCGTCCCCGGCGAAGGGTTCTCTGACTTATTTTCGTCCAGACGATCCTGATTTCGTCCAGACGAACCATACAGCCAAACATGATTTTCTCTGCACAACCTGTACCGATCGTCCCGGACGATCCGACTTCGTCCGGACGAACCTGGAGCAGAAACTGATATTACAATCTCCCCAACTTAAAAAAAATGTCGTCCTCGACATTATCCAGTCCAAACTCAGTCAAAACAAGTATGGGTACAACCGTCTCATGTCAGACTCCTTCTCCCAAGTGGCTTCCCGTGCAGTACGGTGCTTCCACTGGACTTTAACCATTGGAATCTGTTTACTTCTTAGCTTTCGTACGTCGTATGCCAAAATCAACTCTGGCTCTTCCTTGTACGTCAGATTCTCCTGAATCTCAACCTCATCAGCAGATACTTTCTTCCCAGAGTCGGATACCCACTTCCTCAGAGTGGATACGTGAAACACATTATGCACATCAGGCATCGAATCAGAAAGCATCAATTTGTAAGCAGCTTTTCCAATCCTTTCCAGGATTTCAAAAGGTCCAACATACCTCGGACTAAGCTTGCTCACCTGACCAAATCTGCTCACACCTTTCATCGGGCTGACTTTGACATACACAAAGTCACCAACCTGAAACTCTACAAATCTGTGCTTCTGATTGTAATACTTCTGCTGTCGATCTTGAGCAGCTTTCAATCTTTCTCTTATTAAATTGATCTTCTGAGCAGTTTCATCAGCAAAAGTGGCTCCCAAAGCCTGCCTATCTCCGACCTCCGTCAGAGTCAAAGGAGTACGGCACTTCCTGCCATACAAAGCTTCGTACGGTGCCATACCGATACTGGACTGAAAACTGTTGTTATAGGCAAACTCAATCAGCGGAATATGATCTTCCCAGCTTCCGCTAAAGTCCAGAACACAAAGTCTTAACAGATCTTCCAGTACCTGAATAGTCCTCTCAGACTGTCCATCGGTCTGAGGATGAAAGGCTGTACTAAAATGCAGTTTTGTACCCAAGCCTTGCTGAATGCCTTTCCAAAGTCTGGAAGTAAAACGTCCATCTCGATCAGATACGATCACACGAGGCACACCGTGCAATCTGACTATCTCTTTCACATATATCTGTGCCAAGCGATCAACTGAATCCGTCTGTCTGATCGGAAGAAAATGGGCTGACTTCGTCAATCGATCTACAACCACCCAAATAGCGTCGTGCCCTTGTCTAGATCGAGGGAAACCCATCGCAAAATCCATCGTTACCTCCTCCCATTTCCACTCAGGGATAGGCAACGACTGCAACAGTCCACCTGGTCGCTGATGCTCTGCCTTCACCAACTGACAGGCTTCGCATCTCGACACAAACTCTGCCACATCCTTCTTCATCCCAGGCCACCAAAACAAAAGCTTCATATCAGCGTACATCTTACCACTGCCTGGATGTATAGTGTAGCCTGAATGATGAGATTCATACAGAATCTCCTGCCTCAAGTCTCCAAACACAGGTACCCACAACCTGTTCTTACAGAAAATAGCACCAGAATCAGAAATTCGAAGTTCAGGAGTCTTACCAGATCCAATCTGAGCAATCAACTTCGAATAATCAGAATCTGACTTCTGGGCTTCTTGAATCCTTGTTTCCAAAGTAGACCGAATACTCATCTGAGCCAACTCCAAACCACTGGAGGAAATCACTTCCAACTGCAAACGCTCCATATCACGAATCAGAAAGTCATCACAAGTAAGCTGAATACCTGATAATCCAGAAGACTTCCTGCTCAAGGCATCTGCTACCACATTAGCCTTACCAGGCTGATACTGAATAGTCAAATCGTAGTCCTTGATCAACTCGAGCCACCTCCTCTGTCTCAGATTCAGATCCTTCTGAGTAAAAATATACTTCAGGCTCTTATGATCAGTGAAAATCTCACATCTGACGCCATACAGGTAATGACGCCAAATCTTCAAAGCAAAAACAACTGCAGCTAACTCCAAATCATGTGTCGGGTAATTCTTCTCATGTGGTTTCAACTGTCTAGAAGCATAAGAAATTACCTGACCATGCTGCATCAGGACACATCCCAGTCCTTTCAGTGAAGCATCACTGAACACCTGGAAACCCTCCGTACCTGACGGAAGTGCCAACACTGGAGCTGAAGTCAAACACTCCTTCAATCTCTGAAAACTAGCTTCACACTCCGGTGTCCAAACAAAAGGTACTGACTTCTGAGTCAGTCTCGTCAGAGGAGTCGAAATCTGTGAAAATCCTTTCACAAACTTCCTATAATACCCGGCCATGCCCAAGAAACTACGTACCTCAAATACCGTAGTCGGCCTTGGCCAATCAGCAACAGCCTGAATCTTCTGGGGATCTACAGAAATGCCTTTTCCGCTAATCACATGCCCCAGAAAAGAAATGCTCTTCAGCCAGAATTCACACTTAGAGAACTTGGCATACAGCTGATGCCTCCTCAAAGTCTCCAACACAATCCTCAAATGTCTGGCATGCTCATCCTCAGATGCAGAATATACCAGAATATCGTCAATGAAGACGATCACAAACTGATCCAAATACTCCCTGAATACTCGGTTCATCAGATCCATGAAAATCGCAGGCGCATTGGCTACCCCAAAAGGCATAACCAAAAACTCGTAGTGCCCGTACCGAGTACTGAAAGCAGTCTTCACCACATCAGCTTCCTTCACCTTCACCTGATAATATCCGGATCTCAAATCAATCTTCGAAAATACCGAAGATCCGGAAAGCTGATCAAACAAGTCGTCTATCCGAGGCAAAGGATACTTGTTCTTGATCGTGACCTTGTTCAAATCTCTGTAATCAATACACATACGGAGTGTACCGTCCTTCTTTTTCACAAACAGAACAGGTGCTCCCCAGGGCGAAACACTAGGACGTACAAAACCTCTGTCAACCAACTCCTGAAGCTGAAAGTTCAGCTCAGAAAGTTCTTTCGGTGCCATTCTGTACGGAGCTTTCGATATAGGAGCTGTACCCGGAAAAACATCGATAGAGAACTCCACATCTCTATCCGGAGGTAAACCAACCAACTCCTCAGGAAAAACATCAGCAAATTCCCGTACCACAGGGATCTCAGAAACAGAACCAACCTCCAGGTTCAGATCCCGCACCGAAGCTAAAAATACCGGACATCCTTTCTTCCACATCCTGCTCACCTCCAACACAGAAACCAGACTGGAGAGAACACCTCGTAATCCCTGAAATACAACTCTCTCTCCAGCCACAAGCAAACTCACTTGCTTCTTCAGACAGTCTATCTGAGCCTCATACTGACTCAGCCAATCCATGCCCAGAATCACATCATACGAAGAAATCGGCAATCGAATCAAACTCGATTTCCACTTCTTGCCAGAAATCTCGATCTCACACAAACAAAACTGTCGAGCAATCAATGGATTCCCCGCCGGTAAAATCACAGACAAAGAAATCGGTAAAACCATCGAATCCAAATGTAAAATCTCAAAACAATGCTCGGACAGAAAAGAATGACTCGCTCCAGAGTCAAACAAAACACGACAGGGCTGATCAGAAATGTAAACCGTACCTGTCACAACATCCGGAGCATCACGAGCCTCCTGCTGACTCAGACTGTAAACTCGTGGCTGAACTGGAGCAGGAACTGAAGCAACAGAACTACTCTGCTCCCTCTGAATCGTAGGTGGTCTCCGCGGTGCAGAACTAGAACCACCACCTCTACCAGCAAATCCCTCAGGGCGAGGAGGAACAGTCCTCGGTCTTCCTGCTGCTGAACCAACAGGTCTGACAAAGCCCTCAGATCGCTGCTCAGAACGCTGATCAAATCCCATCTGCGGACATTCTGCAATCCTATGTCCCGGCTGACCACATCTGAAACAAAGACCAGCTATCCTGTAGCACTGGCCATGGTGTCGCCGTCCACAACTCTGGCACACAGGTGCCGTACTGACAGATCCAGAACTAGTCGTACTGGTAGCAGTACCAGACGATCCTCCGCTCTTCCTGGAATCTCCAGATCCAGATCCAGGAACAAATCTCCTCTTCCCAGAGGAACCACTGCCAGATGTCTCTCCTCCAAACCTCTTCCTACTCGCAGTCCACCGCTGCTGAGTAGCCGTCATGTCATTCTCAATCAGACGAGCTCGCTCCACAAGCTCAGAGAAATCAGTAATCCGGAACGGTATCAGAGGCTGCCTCAAAGTGTCTCGTAAGCCTCTCAGAAATCTGTAGCACCTCTCAGCAGACGTGCTAACCAGCTGCGGAGCGTACCTGGCTAATGCAGTAAACTCAGCCTCGTACTGCATCACCGTCTTGCTCCCCTGAACAAGTCTCAGAAAACTCTCCTGCATCTGCTGTCGTGCAGAAGGGGGAACAAACCAGTCCCGAAATACTTCGGTGAACTCCTCCCAAGTAATCAAAGAGTTCAATCTGCCCTGAAATCTGGCTGCTTGCTGGCCATCCCACCAGTGCTCAGCCTCACCGTCCAACAGAAAAACAGCTAACGGAACTTTCCTGTCTGCAGGACACTGCATCCCGTCAAAAGTCTTCTCCAATCTCCTCAGCCACTCCTCGGCTGCTCTGGGCTCAACAGCGCCCTCAAACCTCGGAGGTTTCAACCTCAAAAATAACTGCAGGTGTCGATCAATGTCCTCAGATCTAACAGTCGAAGTTCTGCTCTGAGTCTCGCTCATCATCTGAGCAACAAGTGAAGCAAACTGTGAAAGCGTATCAGCACCGACCACTGGGGCTGTACTCCCCACTGGTGCTGCCTGATCGTCACTCTGACCGTCTGTCATGTCTGGGTCTGGCTGATCCATACAGAAAAATCCAGAAAATCCGGAAAACTATCACAAAACAACACAAAATAACACAATAAAAAGCCAAACGACCCAAAACTACCTCCTAGACAGACTCACTGATCACTTCCTAGAGCTCTGTTTTACAATTCAACCTGTTTCCAAAACCAGTGCTCTGATACCACAAAAAGCTTGTCACGACCCGACCCGACGGGGACGGATCCCGCCCGAGCCGGATCGCGACGAGAGACCTTTCTTAACCAGGATCTGGCTTTGGATTAGGTTACTGAACTGATCTTTCAAATTCTTAACTCAACAGAAGCACACAGAACAACAGAGCTACTAAAAACATCAAATGCAGCGGAACAAAACATCTATCTTTTCATTTCCTCAAAATAATCATCTACAGAACAGTACATGGCTTTCAACAGAAAGAAAGACAGAACAGAAAAGCCATGACTGTACAAAAATCAAAAGTACAAAAGTACCTAATCTGATCAGACTCTGAAACCTAGTCCTGAACTTCCTTGCCCTTCCCAGAACCTGAAAACCACCAGAAAGCAAGGGTGAGCTCAACAGCTCAGCAAAGCAACAAACCACCAATCTAAATTCTCAGAAAACAGAACCAAATTCATCGGACAGAAATCAGATCAGAAATCGGAACAGAATTGGAAATCAAAACTTACGGACAGGTATCAAATCACATCAGAGTCGTACAGATCGTATCAGAACAGAACAAATCAACAGAGTCAGAATCAGAAATCAGAATCGTACGGATCATATCATATCATAATCACAATTTCGTACAGAACAGAACAGATACAGAAAATAGTACAGATACATATAGCTAAATGCCCTGACACTGACGGAATCTCTATGGATTCCGGCCCCTTATGCCTCCCTTCCCAGACACTGACTGAATCTCATAGGATCCAGGCCCCTTATGTCTCCCTTTGTGCTCACGGCACCAAAACAGATGTGCTTATAGCACCAAAACAGAATTCATCGGATCCGGAACAGAACTGATTTCAGAATTTCAGATTTGAGCTCATTTCAGATTTTCCGTTTCACTAACTGAATCTCATAGGATTCAGGCCCCTTATAACTCCCTTTTTATAGCTTATACACATAGCATTTCAATTCAGAAGAAATACGGACAATTCGAAAATTTCCCAAAAATCGGGCAGCACAACGGCAGTATATGGAATTTACACAAAAATTTCTGCAAAGAAAATTTACCGAATTCGCACAAAATACAGATATCAACATTTCAGAACATTTATTCTACTGCACAGATAAATTCCAATTTCACAGAAAAATCTGGTCGACTAAAAACACAGTCGAATCAAAAATACCCGGACGAAAATCTTCAGAAAATAACCAAAATGTGCACACTCGGCACGTCAACAATATACAGAAAGTTACGCGGTAAAAACTGAGCCAATCAACAGATACGGACAAAAATCATTAACGAAAACGAAATCCGGACAGAATATACCGCCAAACACGACGGTTCTGAAGATTGAGAAAGGCGGAATGTGCCTTACCTCGAGCACAGCAATTTCCTCAACAGCCACTTCGGGCGAAAACGGCTCCGCGTCGTCCGAAAATCAACTTTTCCACTTTTTCCTTCGTTTTTCTCTCTCCTCAGCTTTTTCTCTCTCTTCAAAATATCTCATTTCTATATATATCCAGACTGATCGTCCCGGACGAACGAGCTTCGTACCGGACGATCCATGAAGAGAGGAATTCCGTCCAGACGAAAAATGACATATCGTCCCTGGCGAAGGGTTCACGGGAGAATTTTCGTCCAGACGATCCAATTTTCGTCCCGACGAATCATTCAACCAAAACTGATTTTCTGCACAACCTGTACCGATCGTCCCGGACGATCCGACTTCGTCCGGACGAACCTGGAGCAAAAACTGATATTACATAAACCCCTCGTACCAAACTATGAGTGTCTATTTTAATTCATATAATCCCTTTTTTAATTTATAAATATGATTTGAAAATTAGAAACTCTATAAACTTTGGGGTTACACTACGAACACATCTTCTTTTATCACCTCATTTAAAAAGATACTTTTGACATCCATTTGGAAAAGTTTAAATCCCTTATAATAGATAAAGGCTAGAAGCACTCTAATGGCTTCAATTAAAACTATAAGGGCAAAGTTCTCCTCAAAATCAATCCCTTCTATTTAGTTGTACCCCTTAGCCACCAATCTTGCTTATTCCTAACCACCACACTAGAATTATTTAATATATTCTTACTGACCCATTTGGTTCCTATAATACTTTGATCCTTAGGTCTTTTTACTAACTCCCAAACATCATTCATAACAAATTGACTAAGTTCTTCTTTTATAGCTAAGATCCAAAACTCATTACAAAGGGCTTGATTGATGTTGGTGGGTTCAATCATTGAGATGAATACATAGTGGTTAACTTCCTTCCTAAGTCTATGTCTAATTCTAACACCTTTAGAAGGATCACTTAAGATCAATTCTTAAGGATAACTCAAAGAATATCTCCAATCCCTTGGCAAAGAATATTAGGATTCTACCCTTTCCTCTAGATTTGTAGTTTCTACTCCTTGGGTAATCTCACATTCTCCATCAATGTTTTGAGGATCCATCCTTTTATCAAAATTTGTAGCTTCTACTCAATGGGTAATCTCTCTAACTTTATCTTCTTGCTCAACTCTAAACTTATTAGGATTAGATTCATCAAACACAACATAAGTAGTCTCTTACAGTACCAATGTCCTCTTGTTAAACACTCTAAAGGTTTTCCTCATACTTGAATATCTTAAGAATACTCCTTCACCAGATTTTGGGCCAAATTTCCTAAGTGTTATTTCTAATTATTATGAATGAAAACCTTATAGCTAAAGACATGTACGGATAAATTGTTGCGTATCCTACCCTTAATGATCTCATAGGGTGTCTTATTTAGTTTGGATCTAACACTATCCCTATTCACTATATAATAAGTTGTGTTTACTGCTTTGCCCAAAAAGAATTTTGAAAGTGAATACTCTGCAAGCATGGCTTTAGTGGCTTCAACTAAGGTCTTGCACTTCCTTTTAGCTACCCCATTCTATTGAGGGGTCCTAGGAGCAAGAAGTTGTGACTAATCCATTAATCCTCACAAAAAGTTCTAAATCTCACATTTTCAAACTCTACACCATGGTCATTATGAATGGTCAAAATCTTGCAACCTAGTTTTTTTTTTTTTTTGAATCCAACTGGAGAAGGATTTAAACTAATTAAATGACTCACTTTTATATGATAGAAATCTAATATAAGTGAACCTTGAGTAGTCATCGATAAACAGAATTCCATAGACTTTTCCCCCTAAGCTAGCAGTGCTAATGGGTCCAAACAAATCCATATGAAGGACTTCTAAAGGTTTAGAGGTGCTAATGTCCTTAATGAAATGAAAAAAGGATTGAACTTGCTTCCCTAGCTGACAGGCATCACACAAGTGATCCTTAGTGAACTTAAGCATGTAGACACCTCTAACTAGGTTTTTTTGTGTTACTCTCCTAAGGTCTTTTAAGTTGGCATGGCATAACTTCCTGTGCCACAATCAAGACTCATCAGTAAAAGTTTTCAAGTAAAATGAAGCAAAACATTCAATTTTATTTAAATCCAGCATATAAATGTTGTTAATCCTTTTTTCGTTTAAAATAATGTTATTATTAAAGCTAATAATGCATGTGTTTGATAAAAAATTTACAATAAATCCCTTATCTCAAAGGAGATTGATGCTGAGCAAGTTATGTTTTAAGCCATCGACAAGTAAAATATTTTCAATTAAATGGTTCTTGGAGTTTCCAGTTATACATACGCCAACCATTTTCTTGGTGGTGTTATCTCCAAGAGTGAACTTACCTCTAGCCTTGGCCTCTAGTGAAATGAATTGATTGGAATCTCTAATCATATTTCATGAGCATCTATTATCGAGGTATCCCATGCTCTCAGAAGATCATTGGTAAGAACATACCTACAAAAAAATAAAATATCAGATTTATGAACCTAAAAAAGTTAGGGTCCCTTCTTATAGAAATAAGAATGAAATACATGTGTGTTATGCTGTGAATCATATAATTTGTGTCTTCACACCTAATGTATACTATGGTGAACATTGAAAGTATGGGAGATATGTCTAATCATGCCACATGAAAAATATCTAATACCGGGAAAAGGGTTTGCTAATTTATTAGAGCTATAGTTCCTCTTCCTAAGTTAGAATGATGCGTGATGATTTGGTGGATTAAGAAACTCAAGCATTGTGGATGGTTTTCTATTTTCCTTGTAAGTAGTTAATTGAGCTTCCAAAAACTTTTTTGAACTTTAAAGAAAAAAAATTTCTATTTTCAAAGCATGTTGTTTACTGTCAAAATCCATTATAAAAGAATCTAATTCCTTATATACAATTTTTAGTTCAATATACAATGCTTTCAATGAATCATGCTCAATAATTAAATCACTATGCTTTTTATTTAACTCATCAAATTCATCAAATAATATCTTGTGATTGCAATCAAGCATAAAATTATCCTTAATTAAAACTTCATATTCTTTTTGCAAGTTCAAAAATTCTAATTTCAGGCTATTACATTATTTCTTAATTTTTCTATATGATTAATGTATTTTTTCAAAAACATCAAGTAATTAATCATATGTTAGTTAACATACCACTTCTTGGTCAGACTGACCAAGATAATCATTCGCCATTATACAAAAGTTTGTTTTCTCCTCCTTATCTTCAGTCTCAAAGGAGTTAGACGAAGAATCCACCCAGAAAGCCTTTGAATTTGCTTCTTAACCATTTTAAATATGGATTTCTTCTCACCCATCTCCTTTCTTGGGTGAGCATTAAGTGTAGAATAAACAACTTTTATATATCCTAGCTACCTGCATTTAAAACAAATCAAATTAAAAGATCTTTTAGAATTCTTACTGCTCTTACCTTTGTTACACTTATGATGGTGCTTTTATTTCTTCCTTAGAAAGCTTTTGAATTACATAGTGATTAAGTAAACATAATCATTTTCAGACCCGAAAGAATCAATATCCATATTATTGGCCTACAGTGCCATAGTTTTCTCTTTCTTTTTCTCACTTGCATCAAGTTATCTTTGGTTCACTCCTTGCTCGTAAGCAATGAGTGATCTATATAAGTTATTAATAGAAATATTATTCAAATTCTTGTATTCTATTATTACAGTAATCTTAGCATCAAAGAAACAAGGCAAGCATCTCAAAATTTCATTAAATTTTTCATAGTTAGTTAGCTCTCTTCCTAAGGCATGCAGTGAGGTAAAAATTTGAGTAAACATAGTGTATATTTCATATATCGATTCCCAAGGTTCCATTTGAAAAAGTTCATAGTCATGAAGTAAGATATTCAACCTAGATTTCTTAACTTCAATTATACCTTCATAAGTAATACATAATTTATCTCATATTTCATTATGAGTAGCATAAGTTGAGACACTCATGTAAACATCAGATTTTAGTGCACATAAAAATATTTTAAAAATTTTACATTAAGTTATCATAAATCCCTATCATCAAGAGTCCATTCATTAAATAAAAGTTTTGTTTTTATGCCATTAATTTCACGTGTTAGTGTAGAATAAGCATCTTTAACAAGCACCCACTTGGAATAATCTACATTTTAAAAAAAATGTGGACATGCGAGTTTTATAAAAATCAAAAGGTATATTATTAAACAGAGTTGGTTTAATGATTGAATAACCTTCCACTATGTTTCTATTACAAAATTTAACCATGAATCAAAATTCAAAACTTTTCAAAAACAAGATTTTATGAATCCCGCTCTAATGCCACCTGAAGGTTTTTTAGGATTGTTAAGCCCTTATGAACTAGCTCGAGGCCAACCATGAGGCAGGGTGAATTGGTAGTTTTAAAAAATCTTAAACAAAAATCATGATCATTTTGAAATATTTTAAAACATAAAATATATATTCGCCCACAAGAAAATAAAGTACAGAAATTTAAATGCAAAAATATAAAAAGAAAGAGCACACCAAATTTTATAGTGGTTCGATCAACATGACTTACAACCACTCCCTGGAGCCTCTCCTCTGGAAATTGCACTAAATTCAGGGACTCTCCTTTTGCTCCAACAGCAAGGCAAAGAAGCATGTATAAAAACTTCTTTCCATCGACCCCAATGAGGCAGAGAACCTAACTCTTTTCACTTCCTGCTAAAGCAGGCAGAGAACTCAGACTCCTTTTGCTTCCTCTTAAAGAAGGCAAAGAACATTAATCTATTGCTAAAGAAGATCTCCATAGAGCCTTCAAGGAACTAGGGATGTTGACTGGAGAAGATGACTCGGATCATTACTTGGAGCATCCTTTATGAACCACTCATAAACTCCCCTCATAAGATCCTCTCTCTCTCTCTCCCAAGTTCTCCCTCTCCATCTCTTGACTCTCTTTGGTCAAAATAGCAGAAAAATATCTCAACTTGAATAATCAAGAGATCTTATAAACAAGGTCTAAAAATTTACCCTAAATTGTAACTAACCATCAAAGATTGTACAGGATGATCAATAGATTGTCCAAGACGATCAGTGTATTTTTAGCCCTTTTAGCTAGGATGATATGGGAGGATTGGATGATTGAAACCTTATTTTTTATGATCATCCATGACAATGGTTACATCAACCTATATGATTAGTTTAAAATCAAACATATCGTCCAACACATCATTATGTTCGTCTAGAGTCATATATGTTGGAAAATGAAGAAATATGACATATCATCCAGGATAATCCTTGAATCATCATGTAATATTAGTTCAAAATAAAGGATTGTTTTCCAGCACATAAATTGGCTCATCCAGGTGATCCAGGAGAAGATAAAGATTGTTATAACTAATTGTCTAGGACGGTCCTGCGATCATCTAGGACGACCTGATTTATTTAATTAAGCCCTAATTACTTTCCTTAATCACATGATTAATTTAGACATGATTATAATGAATTATCTAATATAATATGGGATCATCTTGTATGGTTTCTTAAAATAAAATCATACCTAAAGGAGTTGGTCACATATTCTTTCAAATTTGAGCCTATCTTCCAGGACGATGTTAATATCATCTAAGACAGTTTGCTTAATTTGGTTTCCTTAACTAGGATGACCTAATTAGGTTTTCTATTTTTAATTGATTGTCTAAGATAATTTTAGATCATCCCGGATGATATGATCAAAAAATAGAAAACTCTTAAATAGATAAAATTTATCCTCTATATTAGGTGTGTACAAGGTTACTTAGCATCAGGATCCACTTTATTACATTTGACTCAATAAAAAATACAAAACCCTTGAAGTACACTTAAGAGCTAACTCAATCCTAATATACTGAATATTGAGGTGGCTTGAATTGTAATTGACCTTGTGGACCTGAAGAATTAGTAGGCAGGGCAACCAAAACATATATGCAATAGTAGCTGTAGTAAGAAAATAGGAATGTCAGACGTGTTTTCTATCATCAAAATTATAATCTTTAAAGCCATGTTTGCAATAATATTTTCACAAAACCATTAGTT
Source organism: Dendrobium catenatum (assembly GCF_001605985.2). Lineage (NCBI taxonomy): Eukaryota > Viridiplantae > Streptophyta > Magnoliopsida > Asparagales > Orchidaceae > Dendrobium > Dendrobium catenatum. The sequence goes on from NW_021551157.1 coordinate 178,602, forward strand.
TTCAAATATTTCAAAACCATAAGAAAAAAATTGTGTTATTGATATTCATGCCTGATAATTATAATTTTGCAAATCGTGTTTATGGTGTTTTCCTTTGTGTTTATGATTATGTTTTGTTCTTTGTCATGATTTGTTTTTGGTTGATGTTTCTCTATATTTTATTTTTTATTTATCTTTTTATTATTTTTGTTTTTGTGTTGTGTAGTTCTTAGAAAAGTATCTTAGTCATTATGTGGTAATTAAAAATTTTCTTTTCAATTCATAATGTACAAACCACTATCATACTATACGAAGTGCCAAAATTTTACATGATTTTTAGTATGAGTTAGTTAGACAAAAAAAATTGTAAAGACATCATACTATACTACTATAAGATGATGTCATCATCTATTCGAATTGTTTAATTTTTTTATCTGTACAAAAACCATGGGAATTCCTACGACAGTTATTTTTCAAAGATCATCTGTTGGATCACCTATTCATATGTACAATCAAGGTGTTGATTTGCATGAAAACAAAGCTAACTAGCAGGTATGATCTTTATTAACTGATTGTATTGAGCAAACACTCATTTTTCTATACGATCAGGTTGGTAAATATACAAAAAGTCTTTTCACTGCAATAACTACTATTAAGAGTTTTTTATCTTCTGTATGAACTTCAATTCATACTATACAAATTTCCCAATTATACGTGCAAACCAATTTACATACTATACAAAATCATTTGATTTTCTTAAATTTGAAGCCCTTCTTTGAATTTCTTCACCATCCTTTCAACACTAATTTGTTTGTCCAAGTATTTTCAAAAAACTAGTGGCAGAAAGTGATCATGTCCTTAAAACGGAGTTCATCTCATATCAAATGAGATGATGACTTTCTTTCCAAAGAAAATGAACAAGCCTTTTATTGGTTTGTTCTTGCAAAAATCACTCCATCAAATCTTCTTATCCAAGAGGACATTAACTTTTCTGTAATGCCTTTATTTGAGTCTACTCATTTTTCTTTATTCTCACTTAAATATATGCATTCCACTCAAGCACTTTCTATTATTTTCTTGCAAACCTGAGAATAAGAGAAAATTCCATAAGAATTTCCTCATATGTTTTACATCAAAGAGTCAAAATTATTGAGGAAGATTTAGGTACAATTCCCTATAAGAGACCTGAAGGAGTTAGGGCTCATTCAATGATTTCTAGAAGTGATTTTGATTAGTCTCAAGTAAATCAAACACATAGGGGTACATCTTCAGTCTCACATTTTCCCCTTGTTTGTACCTTGTATCAAAATGCCATGATCATCCACCATGTCTTAAGAACACCTATTATTCCTAAAGTAGGTGATCATATGAATTTCACTCCTTTGTTTTTTATTATCACACATATTATAATGTCAAACACACCTATTAATGAAGCCTAATAGATTTTGGACTTTATCAATAGCCTTACTGACATCAGACTTCATTCCACCAGAAGAAAAAAGAATGTCGCTTTAGGTCACTTAATTACTTACATTTTGGAGAAAATTTATAATCTTATTCATCCTTATCCTCTAGATAATCTTCCAATCTATTTTACTAATGCTTCATTTTGAACACTTTTTCACCGGGATCAAGGGGGTGAGTGAGTTGTAATTGGAGAAGAAGGTCCTGCTCCAGCATCTGCACTTGTTCCTAGACCAGAGCATCATTTCTATCAAGAAATTATATAATGATTTGATCAACTTGAGTCTCATTATGATCAATGATTTGATCATATTAAGACTCCCTTAGACCAGCAGGATGTCATACATAATAAAGATATGGGTTGGGTTAGAAGACAATTTTATTCAATCAAAACTCAAGTAGCCACCATCAATAGCTACTTTACCATGATTAATCCTCCACAGTCACCTCTAGATTAAGATCCTCTGACTTATTAATTTAGTTAGTTTTAGTTTTTGTTTATGTATGTTTTGATGTTTAAGGCTTTTTTATATTGTATTCAGAAGTTTCTTGGATTAGTTATATTTGTGGAATTGGATCAGTTTCCTTTTATTTGAATCTATGTTTTGTTGTTATTTCTTTTACAATTTTTCTTTTACTATGATTGCCTTGTTTTTTTTTTTTTAATTCTTTGGGTTATCTCTATATTCCTATCTGAAATTACCTTTTTACTATCCCGGTTCTATGTACCAGCCCCCTCGAATCAGAGAAGGAACCGAGAGACGCAGGAAGAAAAGTGAAATTCACACCCATACGAATTTCAGGGAAAACCATCCCAACAAGATGCTCAGTCTCACCAGCTATTGCTGGATCAATCAGCCCCGGTTGATACCAACTCCTACTAATGCCCCGACCAACCTAACTAAGCAAGTAAAGGGTGATCTTTAATCATCCTGGATAATACGAACAAAAAAACTTTCTGATCATTCCAGATCATCGTGGCTGATTGATCTTAAATTACACTTATCATACAGGATGATATTTATATCATCATGGATGATAAAGTCAACAAGTTGTAATTAATGAGCTATTATGAAGTTCTTCTACTTAAGAGTTCTTATTCTACCCTTTAGAATATCTTTTGCTCTTTATTGACCTAAGAGAGCATAGAGGAGAGGGAGAGAGAGGGAGAGAGAGAGAGAGAGAGAGAGAGAGAGAGAGAGGAACTTGTGAGGGGGAGTTTGTGAGAGGGCTCACAAAGGTTGCTCCAAGCAAGGTTCCAAGTCATCTTCTCCAATCATCGTCCTTTATCCTTGGGGGTTTAAGGGAGGTCTACTTCAGCAAATGGTCAAGGTTCTCCGCCTGTTTCAGGAGGAAGCAAAAGGAGTCAGATTCTCTGCCTCACCGGTGTCGGTGGAAAGAGAGTTTTGTAAAGGCTTTTTTGCCTTGCTGTGGGAATAAAAGGAAAGTAACTAAGTTTTAGTGTAATACATAGAGGGCGCCTCTGGGAGTGGACGTAGGTCGAGTTGATTGAACCACTATAAATATCTGTGTTCTTTTACTACCATCTTCGCATTTAATTTTCATACTCTTTATTTTTTTTTAAGGTGAATTGTGATTTATGTTTTGAATTTTGATTGAAAAAAAAAATTAAAATAGCAATTCACCCCCCCCCCCCTCTTGGTTAGCCTTTGCCTAGTTGATAAGGGCTTAACATCCCTAACGAACTTTCAAGTGGTATCAAAGCAGGATTTATAAAAACAAATTTTGAAAACTTTTTAAATTTTGATCCATGGCTAAATCCGATAATCGTAATACTTCGGAAGGGTATTCTATTACCCGACCACCTTTGTTTGATAATTCCTTTTGATTTTTGGAAAACTTGCATGTCTACATTTTTGCAATCAATTGATTATCACATGTGCGTGCTTGTTAAGGATGGTTATACATCTTCGATTGGTAAAATTAATGGTGTTACTGCTCCACTTCCTTTTACTTAATGGACTCTTGATGATAGGGATTTAGCGCAACTTAATGCAAAAATTTTAAACTACTTTTTCCGTGTTTTTAAATCTGAAGATTACATGCGTGTTTTAACTTACACTAATGGTAAAGAGATTTTGGATAAATTATGCATCACTTGTGAAGGAACCAATGAAGTTAAGCAATCTCGTTTGAATATTCTATTGCATGATTATGAACTTTTTTGTATGAAACCTTATGAATCAGTTTCTGATATGTACATGAGATTTACGCAAATTGTCACATCATTACATGCTTTAGGAAGAGAACACACAAGTTATGAAAAGGTTAATAAAATTTTGAGATGTTTGTCTTCTTCTTTTGATGCTAAAATTACTTCAATTACTAAATCCAAAGATTTGAATAATTATTCAATTGATAACCTACTTGGATCACTCATTGCTTAAGAGCAAGGAGTGAACCAAAGAAATATTGATACAGGTGAGAAAAAGAAGGAGAAAACTATTGCACTGAAGGCTTATATGGATACAAATTCTTCTGAGTATGAAAGTAATGATATTGCCTTAATCATGTGGCAATTCAAAAGATTTCTAAGAATGAATCACAAGCATCATCAGAAATGGAAAAAGGTAAGGATAACAAAAATTATAACAATTCTTCTGATGTTATTTGTTATGAATGCAGGAAACCTGGACATGTCAATGCTGATTGTCCTTCACTTAAGGATCACTCAAGGAAAGAGAAGAGTGAGGATAAAGCTAAGGTTAAGAAGGACAAGAAGCGAGTTCAAAAGGTGTTCTGGGTGTATTCTTTATCGATTCCTCTAAGACCGAGGCAGAGGAAGAAACTACAAACTTGTGTTTGATGGCTGATTATCATCTTAAACAGTCTCACCAAGAAGAGGTATGTTGAAATATGTGAGAAATTTCATTCATCATATTGGAAACTTAAGAAAACACATGTTAATTTGAAATTGGAGTTTTTGAATTTACAAAAATAGCATGAAGTTTTGATTAAAGATCACCTCCAAATTAATAACAATCACATGTACTTACTTGATGAGTTTGATGAATTGAATAAAAAACACTCTGAGTTAGTTATTGAGAATGATTCATTAAAAACATCCAACACCTCACTTAAATCAAATTTTAAGACATACATTGATAAATCTAAGTATAGGGAGCACAATTTGAGAATTGATAATTCAGCTTTAGAAAGTGCTAACTCAAGGGTTAAAGCTGAATTGAATTCTTTTAAGAAAAACAGGATGACACTCACACTTGATTTTAAGACAAAACCTAGGAAGATGCATTATAACCCGAATAGATTAGTAAATCCTTCTCATAGTGTTAGATGTTTCTCATGTGGCACATTAGGGCACATCTCACGCACTTGAACTATTCACTGTAGCACACATTGGGTATGGAAACCAAAACTGTATAATTCACAGCATAATACACATGCATTACATTCTTCTTTTCATAAGAAGAGACCCAAACATGTTTGGGTTCATAAATCTGACGTTTGATGATTTTGCAGGCATGCTTTCACAAATGGCCTCGTTAGAGCATGTGGTACTTGGACAACAAAGGCTCACGGCTCTTAATTGCATAATTCTATTGCTTAATTAATTATGAGTTTTATGTTTTTAATGTATTGCTTGTTAAGTAGTTTCTTTTCTTTTCCTTCTATTTCTTGTTGTTTTTCTACTCCTTATTTTTCCAAGAATTGATTGGCTCACCTTCTACTTATGTTTGTTCTTCAAAATTTAATTATGTCAATTTTGTTTTTGTGATCATTACATAATTGATATCTTATGTCTTGTTTTTATTTTTGGAAATTTGTATCATTGATCAAAGTCTCTTTCTCTAACATATTTTAGTGGTGTAATTTACTTTTCTAAACATGAATCTATCTCAAATTAACAACTAGACTTTGTAATTAAAATTATTTCTACCTTGCTACAGTAATCTAGCTTATATTTATAATGATCAAAGTCTTTATGTTACTTTAAAATTTATTGTTATCCTGTCATTGCACCTCTCATATGATTTTTTATTCTAATTATTGGTTTGTTCTTCCCTATATTAGAGTGTAAGTTTTTCTTCTCTAATATCTAGAAGATATATTCACAACTAAGAATATTTAATAGTTTTTGAAAGAGAATCTAGCTTACAAAAAAAAAGGCGCCAATGATGCCAAAAACAAAAGACGCGCAATGATGCCAAATTAAAAAAAAATATATACCAAAAATGTATCAAAAATCAAAAGATGCACAAAGTGCGCCATTCAATAATGGACAAGAGGCATAACATGAGCCCATCAAAAGAAAACCCTCTTATCCTTTCCAAACTTTTAAATCTTAGAAGAATTCATGTATCACTTGAGATTTTCAAAGACTTGGTTTTGAATTTTTGTGATTGTAACAAATTACTTTGATACATTATTCTATAAGATATTTTTCTAAAACTAAGTATTGAATGGATCTATTTTTCTTATCCAATTGGTTTTTTTGAGTTAGGTCTTTTGATTTCAAAAGAAAGTTTTGCCCTGAGAGAAGTCTGAGCTAAGAGTTAACATGATTGGATACTTTACCACTTTTTTGAATTTTTGATGGTGTTAACTAATTGACTTACAAATCTTTAAAATCAATCATATAGAGACTATGTTATATTCATGCCTTGATAAAAAAAAAATTATTTTTTGTTTATTTTTAAGACTTTTTCATATCTTATTTTTATCATTTTCACTTGATTTTAATGTTTTTGGGCCTTGTATGATCATCTCCATCCATCCTCTATTTTATTTTTTTTCACTTCATCCTGGATGATATCCATATCATTTTGGATGATCAGTTTAATTCACTTCTAAGTATCCATCTGTTAACTGCTCTGACCTTTCTGCTTTTTATCATCCTGAATGTTGCCTTATTATCCTAGACGATCTGATTGTCTTCTGCTTCAATCATCTTTGATCATCCTGGATGATCCTCTTTCATCCTGGATGATGCTTTTACTCTTTACTCAATTATTGGTAATCGTTTCGTACGATCCACTTGTTCATGCTGGATGATACATGTGAAGATATGTTAATAAGCCTTAAATTCAGCCGGCATCCCGGACGATTCACCTACTCATCCTGGACGATACATGTGGCAATGCGTTTAAACAATTTAAATTTTGGCCGATACGATCCATTATTGTTCATCATCCTGGATGACCCACCTAATCATCCTGGACGATCTTCTTTTTCAACGATCATCCAGATTGTCACCTCGGGATAATTGCCTATGTCTTATCATCTAGAATGATATCTGATCATCCCGGATGATATAACTTCCTTTTTTTACCAATCATCCAGCTGCAATTATTGCACCGGATCATCTTGGATGATTCTGTGATCATCCTGGATGATCCGGCCTATTCTTTAAATTTAGAGCCTCTCCAGCCATTTTGTTTCACACCATCTCCTTATACTAGCCTTCTACTTCCTCTTTTATTGCTATTTTATGATCACGACAGGAGGCAAGCATTCTCGCCACCATTCTGTAAGTTCCTCGAGGGAACTCTGGACCCTCGATTCATGGAGGTGGATGATCAAGCTGCCTACCAATGATACAAGACATTCGGCATCACTATCTCTCGATCCTTTAACCCAAACCATTAATCTTATCTGATACTTGACTTATTCACTCACACCTCTCTATGCATCATTCTTACCCTTGCTGTCTCTTTCAATTCCAAACTTCTCTTAGAGTTCTTCACCAGCCTCCAAATTAATTCTACCTTTACTTCTCTTGGATCGTATGTGAATCGATGCCCCGTCGAGATCACATACCAGGACTATACAGAATTTTTACAACTTTCCACCATAGGGGATAAACTTCATACCCTGTATTCTAACCCAGATTATGACTGGGCTCCAGCCAACTACTTTCTTCGCAACACCCATGCCCACTTTCATGTTGGAGACTAACAACTTGCTTTAAGATGCTAGGACTATCCAAGATGTCCTTCACATATCCATAATTCCAAAAGCTGGTGATCACTTCCATATTACTCCTCTTCTTTCAATCACCACCTTTTATATTTTAGCCTAACATAATTTTATTGCTACTGATTTAATTTTTCATTATATTGAACATCTAACCAGTATTTGTGACTTAGGCCATAGGAAGAAACCAAATCTAGCCCTAGGACATATCATTGCTAATGTCTTAGAATCCAAATATAACCTCCAATATTCTGCTCCTCTAAATTTCCAGCCCGCTTTCTACTCAAACAACTCCTTCCATATTCTTCAAAGTTCTCATCGCCACTTGGGGCACGAGGAAGGCGAGGTAGCTGAGGAGGAGGAGGCCCTCCCACCTATTCCTACAACTACTCTGCTTTGCCAGCACTCTCAGATAGATGAGCTGGTGGAGAGATTCGATATTACTGCATAGGTGCAACAACATGCTAAGGACTTAGCCAATTTTGAGAAGCACCATGCTGAGGACTTAGCCCATTTTGACACCTACATTACACTCCAACAGCAGTAGCACAACCAGGACATGGCTTGGTTTAGAGCATAGTTCTCCATGCTGTCCAGCTACTTTTAACAGCCACCACCACCACCTCCTCCTTCAGATGATTAGGGGCCATCATTTTACTAGTTTTCTTTTTATGCTATTTTCTCATTATAGTTTCTATTTATTGGTTGTTTAGTTTCTACTTTGTTTCTGTTCTCCTTTCCTCCTCCTTTTTGTGATGTCAAAAGGGGGAGTGGTCTCCTGTACTATTTGCTATATACTTTAATTCTATTATTAAATAATTAATTTGTGTCTTTTCTTCACACTAAATTGCCTTAACTGCTTAGATTGTTTTTGTGTTAGCCATCCTCAAAAAGGGGGAGATTATTGTGTATCTATTTTCAGAAATAAGACTTTGATGATTACAAACACTTCTATTTTACTACAAGTGGCTTGCCTACTAACATTTCAGGTCCACAGGACCAAGACTATAATTTAAACCAGCTCAATATTGGGTAGACTAGGTCTGAGTCAGTTTGTAAACCTTTCCTTTCTTGAGTCTATTTGTAATAAATTTGGTTCCTGATGATAAGTAACCTTATACACACACACACTTGTGAGAATTATTTTTCAGTCTAATTTAGAGTTCCCTATTTTAAGAATATCATCCAGGATGATCCTAATATCATCTTGGAAGATCAGTTAAAAATAGAAACCCTAATTATGGGATCATTTTTAAGGTAGCTGTCATTAAGCACATCGTCCAGGATGATGTTTATATCATCCGGGAAGATATGCTCAAATCAGAGAAAATCATCCGCCAGATCTATTTAGGTATTATTTATTTTTTGACATCATCCAGGACAGCATCCTAGATGATACATATAATTATGACTAATTTAATCTGGTAATTAAGAAAAGTAATTAAGGCTTCATTGATACGATCACATCATCCTGGACGATCAGTTCAAAAACCTTAGTTGCTCTTGGACGATCACATATCGGACAACATCTTTTCAGGGCAATATTCTGGATAATTTTCACTTATTTGTACTAATCTTCCACGATGAATGTGTGATCGTCCCATCCGATCAAGCTATTTTTCAAATGTCTAGACATCCATTTAGAGAGATGGTCTGGCCGATATTTTGTGATTTGAACTAATCATACAAAAAGATATTTAATTGTGCTGGATGATATGAACAAAAACCTTATGATCATTCCAATTAATCCCAGCTAATTGATCTTAAATTGCATTGATTATATAGGATGATATTTATATCATTCTGGATGATAAAGTCAGCAAGTTGCAATTAATGAGCTATTTCAAAGCTCTTCTATTTAAGAGCTCTTGTTCTATTCTTTAGAACAACTATTGCTACTGTCTTGGCCTGAGAGAGCCTAAAGGAGAGGGAGAGAGAGGAAGAGAGAGAGAGGAACTTGTGAGGGGTAGTTTGTGAGAGGGTTCACAAAGGTTGCTCCAAGTAAGGTTCCAAGTCATCTTCTCTAATCATTGTCCTTTATCCTTGGCGGTTCAAGGGAGGTTTACTTCAGCAAATAGTCAAGGTTCTCTGCCTACTTCAGGAGGAAGCAAAAGGAATTAGATTCTCTACCTCACCGGTGTTGGTGGAAAGGAGATTTTGTAAAGGCTTCTCCACCTTACTGTGGGAGCAAAAGGAGAGTCACTAAGTTTTAGTGCAATACCAAGAGGGTACCTCCGGGGAGTGGTCGTAAGTCAATTTGACTGAACAACTTTAAATCTATGTGTTCTTTTACTACTATTTTTCCACATTTAATTTCCATACTCTTTATTTCCTTTAAAGTGAATTGTGATTTATGTTTTGAATTTTGATTGAAAGA
>NW_021551157.1:188441-222676 GCF_001605985.2 Dendrobium catenatum
AGTTAGCCTTGGGCTAGTTCATAAGTGCTTAAAATCCCCAATGAACTTTCATTCTAGTTGTATGGAAATCAATTATGGCTAATTTTCAAGTTTTAGAAACTTCATGACAATTTGTTATTGGAGATTTAAAGGTTCCTAACAAAGGAAAATGGAGGATTGCTTCAGTCTGTGGCAATAAGGATATTTATAAAAGGAGAAGACTATAGGAAAGGCTGCAAATCTACTCCTTCAATGACTTGCCTATGATGATATGACGAGATTTCAATTGCACTGTTTCAAGTGAAGATAAGAGAGGAGGGAAAAGATTCAAACTTTCCCTAGGGCCTAAAGAAATGAAGACATTTCTAGCTTGCAATGACTTTCATGAAGTTGGGTGTGTGGGACCAAGATTCACTTGGTGCAACAACAAAAAAGGTGTGGACTTAATTCTTGAAAACTAGATAGATGCTTCCTAAACTCGGTTGCTCTAAGCTCTTCCAACTGTTTCATGGTAAGGCATTTGGCTTGTGTGGCTTTAGACCATTGTCCAATCCTCTTAAACCTTATGGTGCAACAATCAAATAAGAAAGGTATGAAGATGTTTGGGCCTCTAATAAGGCTTCGGTGGCTGTGGTGAAAAAAGTCTAGCTGAGGAAATGTAAAGGCAGTTCAACTCATATCCTGAATTGTAAAATGATGAATTCTTTAAAGGATTTATTCTATTGGAGCAAAGGAAAGATGCATAGTTTACTTTCATTAAAAAATGAATTGTTGAAACAAGTAGATGACCTTCAACTGAAATAGGCTAATGAAGAAGAACTACTGGTAGAATGTTGGTTGCTGAAAGCAAAGGTCAGAGAACTCAATTCAACACTAGCACGGTTGGATACGTGGTGGAGGCAAAGGGCTAAGGTTTAGTGGATGATGGAGGGAGACTAAAATTAAAAATTCTTTCAAGCTTTTGCCTTAGCTAGATGGAATATAAACTTCATTTCAAAAATAAAATATGAAAATCATGAAATTGTGGAGGATCAATCTTTTATAGAGGATGTTATGGCTAGTCATTTCAAATAGATGTAGAGAAACCATTGCTGCAACCTTGAAGACTGGCCAAATGTATGGAGTTGTCTAGATGATGATGACAGAGGAATGTTGAATAAAGCTTTTACTATAGAAGGGATGGAAGATTTTGTCAAGCATAGTGGAAACAACATCTCTCCATGTAATGATGGTATAACGTTTTTCCTTCTTTAAAGATTATTGGGAGATAAACAAATTAGACTTGTGGAATGTCATAAATGAATTTTCTAAATCATCCAAGATGGATTCTAAATGGAAGGAAACAATAATTATGCTAATTCCAAAAGTTAGCAATCCATTAACCCCATCAAATTATAGACCTATAAGATTATGTAAAACAATTTACAAATTAGTGGCAAAAATTCTTATGAATAGAATGTCTTCTATCATTCCTAAACAGTTCTCAGAAGAGCAAGCATCTTTCTTAAAAGGAAGATCCTTATCATATCACTTGTTGATAGCTTAAGAGGTTATGCATAAACTAAGGCATTCCAACTCTTCAAAAAGTTTTATGTCCTTCAAGATCGACATGGAGCAAGCTTATGATTTAATGGGATGACTCACTTTGGCAAAAGCTTTGAATTATTTCAGTTTTCCAATTTATTTTTCTAATATGATTTTGGAATGTATTTTTTTTTTTTTTTAGATTGCAATAGCAGATACATTACGGGAAAGAAAATAAGATACAAACAAAAGCAAATGTTCACATTCCTTCTTCAAAAGATCGCCTAGAGAAGAAGGGATGTTTGTAAAAGAAAAACTATCAAAACAAAAATTGTAATCTAAAGCCATAGTAGCACACATATCAGCTACTCTATTACCATTTCTATGTATATGGTTGAAAATTACCTTATTGAAATCGGGAAAGAATAGAAGATTCTCTTCTATCAAGTTGTAGCTTTGCCACTTCGCCTTATTCAAAGAATCTTGAATGAATTTGATAACATTGATGTTATCACCTTCTATTATGAGTCCTTTGCATTCAATCATCCACGGTTGTAGGTATTTCCTGATTGAAATCATAGCTTCTAGTTCAAGATTTGATATGTCACAATGAATTCTATTTTCCCCAAAGGCTATCAATAATCTTCCTTTATCATCTCTAAAGAAACCTCCAATGCCAGCATTATAAGAAGATAGAAGAGCCGCATCAACATTGATCTTAATCCATCCTTGTGGTGGAGGGTACCAAATAGTTTGAAACTCCTGAGGGAGATTAGCACCCCAGCTAGAAATGAGAGGATTAGAGGATAGGTAAGCCGTGGATAACACATTTGCTGCAGTTGCTGAAACCGTATTAGCATCCTTGCCATGAGCCACCTCATTTCTGTTTTTCCAATTCCAGTACACCGCATTATAATAAAGAATAATAACATTTGGTGCAGTCATAGAGAGGCGTTTAAGTTCACTAAGACACTCCTCCATTGAGTTAAAAACTGGAACAAAAATACCCCATTCATGGATCTTCTTCAGCACATCCCGCAGATGATTACACATAGTAGTTATATGTGGCATATTTTCAACTTCTCCACATCCTCTAACGTACTGATCATCATTATAAATTTTTCTGAATTTCAAGAACTTATTAGTTGGGATAACACCTCTACTTATTCTCCACCAAAACACTTCCACACGAGCCGTCATTTTTAATTTTTTTAACCAGCTATTAAATCCAGAAACTGCTTCATAATCTTTCTTACTATTGCAGTGAGTTTCATATGCCTTTGTTGTAATGGTTTTGCAAGATAAGGAATGAATTTCCTCCATAAAGTCCTCCAACATTTCATACTCAATCTTGATTTGTATAATCACAGGAATTAGATCCTCATTAAAATAATAGAGCAATTCCTCCTTCTTCCAAGATCCATTCGAATCGATAAAATGGTTTAGCTTTAAACCCTCCAACCCCAAGCAATCAGCCATGATAGGCCATTCACTGAAACTCTTATCTAATAACTAAACATCATTAACAACATCAATGCTTCTACCATTAGCTACTCTCCACCTCAAGAGAGGTTTCAAATATTTAGCTCCTTCATTTAACACTTTCCAAGCAACAGAGGTGTTACTCTTGTATTTAATATTCCAGACATCATCTCCATACTTGGCTGTAACCTCTCGTGAAAGTAAAGATTCAGGCTTTTGAATCATCCTCCACGTTAATCTAGCTTTAAGAGGCCCAGCTCTATCAACAGCCGAATGCAAATTCCTCCCACCTTTATCTGTTGATTTGCATAAAGTATTCCAAGATACATAATGCATCCCCTTCTTACCATTACTCTTGTTCCAAATTAAATTTCTGTAGCATTTATCTATCTCCAGAAGAACTATCTAAGGTACCATATTGTGAGTTGAAATGAAATTTGGAAGAGAGAAGAGATTTCTTTGCAAGGATAAGTATTCCTACCAAAGAAATACATTTACCTCCCCAAGAGTTTAATTTCTGCAGAACACTATCAATGAGAAACTGAAAATCTGCTCTAACCGGCCTGCTAAGCAGTAGCTGGACACCAAGGTAATGCAGCTCTTTAGCTATTTTGAAATTCAGAATTATTTTTACTCGAATCTTTTCTGTTCTTTTCATGGATTTACTAAAAAGAATTTGAGATTTTGCATTGTTTACGTTCAAACCAGTCCAACTACAGAAATTTTAAAAAATGCTTCTTAATTTAATGGCTAAATTTTTTGAAGCATGAGGGAATATCAGCACATCGTCGGCATATAAGAGGTGACTGATTTTTTGAGATATGTTTGAGATTTGAATTCCCAAATCCTGACCATCTTGAGCCATGGCTAAAGAAAATAATAGAGAGCACAAAATATCCAGATAAGGGGAGAGAGGGAAACCTTGACAAAACCCATTTGCAGTGATCCACTTGGAAGCTTTACCATTGATGAAGAAAGAAAATTTGGCACCTTTAACACATTCCATAATCAGCCCAATCATCTTCACCGGCATGCTAAACATCTGCAACACTTGTTCTAAAGCATCCCAACTCATATTGTCATAAACTTGCTCCATATAAAGCTTAACTACCACAAGACCTTTTTTGTTTTTAGTGACTCTAAGCTTATGAAAAATCTCTTGAGCAATGAGGCAATGATCTGACATAGAGCGACCATTGATAAAAGCAGCTTGTTCTTCAGTAACACATTTGGAAATACATTTCTTTTCTCTATTCAAAATCATAGTAGCCACAATCTTGTAGGTAGTTTGACATAGGCTTATAGGCCTATAATTGGATGGCATGGTAGGATTTTTAATCTTTGGAATTAAGACTACTAACGTATCCTTCCAATCCTTATGCATAGAACCAGTCTTAAAAAAACTATCAATTGCCTTCCAAGTATCCTCTTCCACAATTTTCCAAAAAAAATTGAAAAAGGATGTTGTAAGGCCATCTAATCCCGAAGACTTGTTATTACCTTGATTGAAAACTGCTTTTATCAACTCCTCTTTGGTGAATTCAGTCTTTAAGAGGTCAGCTTCATCATCCAAAAGCTACAGGATCATGAGAATTGAAGGCCAGCCCGACAGCTGACATTTCCTTGAAGCCCATTTTTTACTGAAAAATTCATAGAAGACATCTTCAATTTGTCCGAAATCTTCTACAAACTGACCATTTTCATTTTTGATTTTCCATATAAGGTTACCATTTCTCTTAGCCGAAGCACATTGATGAAAATACCTTGAGTTCCTGTCACCATCATGATGCCATCTGATTTTTGCTCTTTGGTTCCACCAAGTGGCTAATCTACCCAAAGTAATATTTAATTCATGCATCTTACTTCTAAGAAGCTTTATTCTATCAGTAGTGAAATTTTCACTACTAGATTCTTCTAACTGCAGCTTTAGAATATCTTCTTTTAAGTTTTCTTTCAAGTTCAATTCCTTACACTTGTTCTTGTTCCAAAAGTAAACAACTTTCAAGGTTCTCTTTAATTTCCTATGCAGAATTTCAGCACTGGAACCATAGTCAGTTTTTCTCCATGCTTTAATCGCAATGTGCCAAACCGCAGGATATCATTTCCAACTATCTTCAAATCTAATGAATTTAGATTTCTGGTTCTGTGGTTCCACCAAATTTAGCACGATTGGAGCATGATCTGAAGCAATTCTTGAAAGACATCTCACCTTGGCCATAGGAATTCTTTGTAAAGCAATAGAGTTTACAAAGCATCTATCTAATCTCTCCCAAATCCTTGAATTGCCTTCTTTTTTATTACACCAAGTGAATCTTGGTCCTACATAATCAAGATCATGGTGATAATTATTCGTAAGGAAAATCTTCATCTCTTTAGGTCCACAAGAGAAATGTAACCTCCTACCACCCTTCTTATCCTCCTTTGAAAGGATGCAATTGAAATCACCCCAATTAAAGCCGGAGTATCACCCTATATACCAACTTCCAGAGAATGCCAAAGATTTCTGTGGATTTGAACATCTTTACCACCGTAAACAGTAGCCACCTTCAAGTTACCTAAAGTATTGATAGTCAAATCTCCCATTATCAATTGGGATGAAACTTCAATGGCTTCAAAAGAGGTTAAACATCTTTTCCAAAGCACCAAAATCCCACCTGTTAACTAAACTGATGGTTGAAAGCAGTAATCCCAATCAACTCCAATAATGGAATCAATGTCTTGTCTTTCTAAGCAGGAAATCTTTGTTTCAGTAAGACCAACAAAGAATCAATCATTGTCTTTAACAAACTCCCTAAGATATAGGGACCCCCTACAATTCCAGAAGCTATTTTGGAATGTATTCAAAATTCAAAATTCACTATTTTAATCAATGTGAGTTTGTCAAATTGGATAGATGGTAATAATGTCTTTCATCAAACATGTCCCTTGTCTTCATATTTATTCATCCTTTTTGCTCAAATGCTATCAAATGCTTTTAAACAAAGAGGAAACTCAATTGGAGTTCGGTTGGGTGCAAGTGGGCCTAGAATTTCCCACTTGTTATATGCAGTATCTCTAGCAGGCAAGATCTTGTTAACAAAAACAATATTGTTATCATTCACCATATTCCATTGCACCAACTCACTTGTGCCTAAGAGTATACTTGATGAGGCAGAAAAGATTTGTAGAAGCTTCATTTGGAACAAATCAAATGGAAGACATGGTATCCATTATGTCAATTGGAACACTATGTGCTTGCCAATTCAATTGGGAGATAGAGCTCTTCATTCTTTCTTTACTAAGGTTGGTCCATTGAGAGCCAAAATTCTTGGAGGTACATGAATGATAAAGAATCTTTGCTGCATAAAGTGTTTCAACCGATGTATGGAAATCTGCCAGAAGATTTAGATTCAAAAAGGATGGGCTCAACCTTTTTGAAGATCATCTTGGATGGAGGTAAATCTCTAAGGCATTTAATTAGATGGAGAGTTACTAATGGAGAAAATAATGATGTATTCAATGATATAAGAATTTTGGATTAAAGTATTAGCAAATGGCCTTCCTTTGTTACCTCTTATGATAGCAGCAGATTTTCATTCTCTAACTTCTTTCCAATGGAAGTTGGAATGTGGAAGCTATGAGAAGAATCATTGGGGAAGAACTTGTTAATTTAATCTTACAAACTAATATTCCCAATGGATTAGAAGAAGACAAAATTGAGCTGATATTTCAGAATAATGGGAAGTCCATATCCTCTATGGTATTCGAGAGTTCGGTGAGCCATTCTGCTCTAAATTAGTTTTGTAGCTGGATTAAAGAAGGAAAACTGAACCCAAAGGTGGATAATTTTCAATAATGGCCTACCTACATTTAAATTCCTTGAGCATAGAAGATTGCAAAGGGAAAATCTATGTCTGAGAAACTGTAATGATATTGAAGATAGGGATCATGTTGCTGCTAAGTGTGATAAGATAAATGATGTGCTTCATCAGATTGGAAAATGGGGCTTTGGAATTTAGGTTTTTGATTCATTAATAGATTGTTGTAATTGGATTTACATCCAAAATTCCTTTTTGATAAATTTGTATTGTACCATGGTATACTTTACTTGGAAGTCGAGGAAAAAATTGATTCAAAATGGGATGTAATATAGCTCATTGATTATTACTTCTAATGCAATGAGTTCTGCTTCATTTTTTGTACAAGGTTTTAGTAGAATCTCAGGTATATGGGATGCTAATCAGCCTTCTAGGCTATCAAATTTCATTTGGTATCCCCCTCCACCCGATTGGATAAAAGTAAATGTGGATGTAGCCTTACTTTCCTCTTACAAAGCTAGAATTGGAGGCATTTTACATGATCACAAAGGAAGTTTCCTCTTGGCATTTGGTAAACCATATGTCCATTAGGACATATCTTCTTTGGAGTTATTGGCCACACAATCAATAAAGGAGATGATAAAATATTGGATGTTTAAGTACAAGGGAATCATAATCAAAGGAGACAATGTCAATGTTATGAAGTTGTTGAGAAATGCCTAAGAAAGTGGAGACTCAATTTATGAAAGTGTTCATTTATTTAATTAGTTTAACCATGTTATTTTTAATTGTGTAGATAGAGGTTGCAATAAGTTAGCGGATTTATGTGCTAACTATGGCATTTTGAGTTCTTTTATTTGGAATGATATTAGTGTGAATAAGGTTCCTCCTTTATTTATGTCTTTGTTAAAGGAGGAATCCGCTGTTACGAGCCCTTGGTTTTCTACTCCTTTTTTTTTCTTTAATGCAATTAGTTGTATTTCCTTCAAAAAAATTATATATATATAAGCAAGCACCATGGTAGAGAAAAAACATTAGTGTAGTAGAGTTAGTATATTTTAAGGGCGCACAGTGCCGTTCTTTAAAGTGTCAAAATGCCAACTGACTAATTTATATTTTCCTTTAATAATTATTATGTTATATTTGTAAAGGAGTTCAGTAACTTGTAAAATTTTAATATTTTTAGTGTAATTCCTTAGATCTCTCATATAGTCAATTTTAAAAAGACTATAGAAGTATTAGATACAATCATTAGAGTGTTTAAACATTATCTTTTATAGAAACTCCATATATTAAGGAAGGAGTGCAAAGGAGATCAAATTATCCTTTTTAATATAATAATTCTCTTATATTTTCATTCTTCTATGATTTTAATGAAAATGATTTTACTTCTCTTCCTTGTCTGGCTTAAACTCGGGGTTGGCTTAATGATGTAGTGAACTTACTAACTACTAATGATGATTCTTCTTCTCTAATGTTAAATGTGGTTTTCAATATTATCATGTTGTTTATTTAATGCATGTAGTGTCCATATATGTTGTTAGAACCTTGTATGATGTAAATATAACCTAGAATATTGACATAGTATATTTGCATACCTAAACCTGGGATGTAAAATATGATAGGTTCTCAAGGAGATAATCTAACTATAGGAGGTCATCATATATCCTTTTCACCCCCAACAAGATCTAGAGAGATCTAGGAATGCATATGCTCTGAATCATACTACAGATAAGAATTTTATTAAGAAAGATATTAAATTTATATTCATCAATCCAAAAAATTTTATTTAAATATTATAACCATTATTTTATTAATCATGTTCAGTGATTGAATCTATACAACTAATTTTTTTTTTTGGATAATTTTATAATTAAAGTAAACAATAGTGGTTTATTTATTAAAAGCATATTTCCTCGTGGGTTTGATCTACTCAATTTCTTTATTATTTGATTTGGCACTTATACTTAGGTATATTAAGTGAGGTTTATTATTTTTTTATATCAAAGAAAAACTAAGCATTATTTAAGGGAGATAGAGCCTTAAACATTATTTTAAATTTAAAAGTTCACTCCAGCACCCCCATCATTTATCAAGAGTAATTAGAGAGGAAAATGAAAAAAAAACTAAAAATAAAGGGAAGTGAAGTTCAAAATGGAAGGAGAAGTTAAGAATCATGAATATAAAATCTCTGGAGAAAAGACCCATTGGCTAAGAAATCTATGGATAATGTTTTTGAAGAGAGTAGTGAGAGCTTTAAAAACCTAAAAATAGAAAGAATAAAATAAATATTGAAGGTAAAAGATCTTAAAATAATAAAGAGGGACATAGAATTTCTCCCCATTGACCCTAAAATTATTAAATGGAAAACATTTGATCATGCTGTTAAAAAGATTAAATATATATTGAAAAATTTAAAGGAACTTGATCAGGAGGAGGATGGCCTACTAATAGACTCCAATGAGGAAAATATTCTAGGTAGAAATTTCTTCATGGTGGATACTTGAACATCCTTATTAAAAGATAATAATCCCAAATATTATGTGTAAAAGAAGCAGAAGAACTAGTTGGCACAGAGTAAGCCCCAGATTTATTGAGAAGACTTAGAAAAATAGATGAACACATTAATAAGTTTCAAAGGAAGATAGAAGAAATGATGATAAATATGTCATAAATGAAGATTTAGATTGTAAAATATAACAAATTTTGAATAAATTCCCTCAGCCGATAGTTCAAATTTTATACAAACACACACTATATATGAATGAAAAGGGACAAAATAAATATACAATTACATTTCATACTGAAAAAGAAATTAAGAAGCTGATTTAAAGCCAATTAAGGGAGGCACTATCCTAAAATCAAGGGGTTTCATCTATTGCAAAGGGTAAACTTTACCTTGAGGAATGTATTTTATTTCCCTATCCTAAGGGGTTTGGGCCACTTTCCTTCAAGCTAATGAGTGATACTAAGAACCCAAGATAGTACTTGGCCCATTTAAGTGCTAGCTATTATAATATTAGGGGTAATGATGCTCTTTTATTCTAGCATTTTGTCAGGTACATTCTTGCATAGCATTTGAATTGTATGTTAATATGTCCAATATATCAATAAGAACTTTCAATGAGTTCGAATGTTTTTTTTTTTTTTAAGATTTTCTAGGACTCTACATCATATAACTATGGGATATCTGGTTGTTGAAATGTAGAAGCCTAATGAATTTTTAGTGTGGTAAATTCAAAGAGGGAGGAACCTATCCATAAAATGTAAGTCATAGTTATAAGAATAGGATGTAGTTTAGATTTTGTTGAAAAACATTCACAAACCTGTTGCATTTCTTCTAGAAGGGTTCACTGTTAACATCTTAAAACTTTTTATATAAGGCAAAAGAGCTTACAAGATGAGGCTTATTGATTACCATTCTTGAAATGTAAATATATAAAAAATTTGATAGCCATGCCCTAGAAGGCATTTGAGAAGAAACCAGCATATGTATCAACTATAGATATGGGAAAGAAACCATTAAAAATTAGCGAGAAAATATTCCATTTCAAGCTCTTCAAGTAGCATCCAATCCTCTTAGAGATTCATTCTTGTCATCTTCTAAGGAGAAAAGGAATAAAGCTGAACATTCTAAAGAGAGTCGGTTAGCAAAATTTTTAAAAATCTTCTTAAGTAAATAGGCTTCAAATTGTTCGAGGCCAATAAGTCGGAAGAGAAATATAACAGGGACGACCATAATTTGTTTCCTTACAATCGCATACAAGGCCATGCAATTAAGGACTACTTAACATTGAAATACATGTTGGAAATAAATTATAATTAAGGAATGTGAATATCTTAAAGAGTACCTTATCAATCAGAACCAGAGATTTCTCATTGTAATTTTTGGTAAATCTTGTAACACTTATCTTTCATTAGTTGAAGATGATTGGGATATTACTTTATTCCATAACTCTAAGAAAGATATTATCGAATATTTGTATTTTTCTCAACAATTGCTAACGAGAACCCAAGACCTAATCTTGAAGGTTAAGCTACACACATCACATGAGGATGTTGGGATGATTCCCTAAATAATAGTTAAAGGATATATTATAAATAAATAAATAAATAAATAAAGTGTGATGTAAAATTTTAGTGGGAAGATATGGTTTTGAAGAAATGTATCCTCACATGGATGGTGGGGTTAAAACCCTACCGTTCTTTACTTTGCATGAATATTTCTTTATTCTAACAAAATAAAGAGTTATAAGGAAATGAAAATCCTTATACGTACATTTTGATGGTTAGTGTTGAAAATGAAATGGAAATAAAAAATAATAGTGATCATAAAAATTTTCCTAGCTTACTTAATTTCAACTTAAGAGAATGAAGCTTTGTACTTTAAGAAAATTCTAGGAGTAGCCTTTTCTAATGAGGATTTACTTATAGGAACTTATGATAGAAATTTTACACTATAAATTTCAATAAATATAGGAAACTTCAAATTATCTAGAGTTCTTATAGATCTAAATACTTCAGTCAACATTATGAAAATAAAGATTCGACTATCTTGGACTAGATAGACATAGTCTTAGCTCTTATAAGATGATATGATGTGGGTTTAATTAAAAAAAGGCTTTACTTTCAATTATTTTACTATTATAAATTAGAGAAATAAAAAAAGAAGAAAAAAATCACATAATTGATTCATAAATATCATTTAATATACTCATAGTTAGGCACTAGATTCATGAGTATAGAACCCTACACCAATTCATCAAGTACTAACATGATGTCATTTAATATATGATTTAGCGTGATTTGCAACCATTCACAATTCAATAAGTAGATATTTATGATGGTATTACTTATTATTTACCAAAGAAATTCATTGCATGTTTCAAAAATAAAAATGTAACCGTGGTGGAAAAAGAAAATAAAGAGAAAGGAAAGAAAAAGAAGAAGAAAAGAAAGAAAGAGAAACAAAAATAAAAGGATTAAAAAATAATATATGTTGATAGTATGTATGACATCAAAATTTTTATATTTAGGCCTCCAAATATTTACCCTCAAAGGGTTGCGAGGATGGCCCAAAGAGCACTATCAGGGTTCATTTGAAAGAAGGGGAGCACACATACACATTAAATTAGAATTAGCATCAGATGATGATTCATGTATATGAGGTGCACTAATATCTTTTTAATATAATAATATAAATTTGACTCAAAAGTTAAATATCACTGTTGAATAAGACAACGATGAAGAAGAGAATATTCCAAAAAATCAAAGTTACACCTTTGATTTAATGATGAATGAAAACCTAAAAATTAGAATTAAAACCTTAGCTCTATTTCTATTGTCACATGGTAGGGTTGTAGGGTTAGTAGTTATAGACTCTCTTTGTCTTATTGGTGAGGTGGGAAGGGTTTAAAAGTTTTTAACTTGTCTATTAATCTTAAGAATGGAAGATGATCTAAAACTTGAGGAAGATGATTTTAATAAATTAATGAATTTACTCATTGGTTGTTACCTCTGTGAATATAAAATATGTTTGAAAAGGTCTCACGCCATGATAATGGACAAATGGTCAAACTAGATATCATGAAAGCTTTTAGCAAATTAAAAATAGAAGAAACTCATGAGATGGTATAGGCTATGGTATCATTGGTACATTCCAAGATAATGAGTATAATTTCATGATAACTAATCATCTTGAATTTGATAGGGTCTTTTTTGAAACAATTAACTCTTTTAATGTGTTTTATTTAGAATCTTCAGATCACTTGTATGAGCTTCAAGTTAGGGATGCACCCGTGAAATTTAGGAAGAAATTAAATTCATAAATGATGAACAAAAGGAATTTAACTTTTGAAAAGAATATGACTTAATTAAACAACTTTATTAATTCATAATGAATCAAAAAATGTAAATAAATTGCTCACTAAATTTAAGGATTAATTTGCTTAGTGATATGATGAAAAGCCAAGCTTATCGTTTAAAGCAGCAATTCACAAAATTGGAATTTCACTTGATGCCATTTCCATTGAGCAAGCTCCTTGATAAATGTGGCATAAAATTAAAAAAATTACTCATTACAAATATAAAGAAAGTAGCCAAGGCTGGTTTGAATTTAGAGAAATAATACCCCTCTTGGGTGGCAAGCATTGTGTAAGTTAGAAAGAAAATTGTTCAAATTTGAGTTTGTGTCAACTATAGGGTTCTGAATATGGCATGTACCAAAGATGGATTCCTAATCCCTATACTAAAACTCATGGTTTATATTTCCTTTTCCCATGTTATTTTCTCATTCATGGATGGTTCATCTGATTAAAACAAAATTAAGATGGCTCAAGATGATGAGAGAAACACGACATTTAGAACACCAATAAGAATTTCTTATTACAAGGTGATACATTTTGGTCTTAAAATTTCTGATGTAACCTACTGATGAGCCATGATTAGAATTTTTTATGAACTAATTCACATTCTAGTAGAATTTTACGTTGATGAACTAGTCATCAAAAGCAAAGTCAAAGAAGTCCATCTATAAGATTTAAGGACTATCTTTGAATAGTTGCATCATTATTTTCACATAACAAACCCCTTAAGTATGCTTTTTGTATCACTTCAGAGAAATTCATGGGCTTCATTGTGATGCATAATAGAATTGAAATTGATTATGCTAAGATTTAAGCCATCTTGGATATGTAACCTCCCTAGAGCCTTAATTAAAAACACTTTTAAGAAGGTTGATTTATCTAAAGTATTACATTTCAAATCTATCTATAAGATGTCAGCCTTTTGTTATTTTGAATAAGAAGGACTACAAATTCATTTTTAAGCCTTTGAAAGCATTAAAAAATATATAATCAATCCTTTATTTTTGGTGGACCCAACATCATGGATTATATTAATCTTATACAAATCAACCTAATATGAGTTTATTGGTTCCTTATTAGCTCAATTTAATGAAGATGAAAAGCAAAATGCTCTCTATTATCCTTGTCGTTTGCTTAATCTAACTGAAATAAGGTACCCTTCAATTGTGAAACATTGCTTTATCTTAGCCTACACTATGTGGTAAGTTTAATCACATAAAAAAATATATTATAATATCCTATGACTAAGCCTACACTATCAGGATGTTTGGCATGATGGTCTATGATATTGCATAAATTTGTCTTCACCTTCATTCCTCTATGTGCTGTGAAACGGTAGACCATCACAAACTTCCTTTCAGCACTCCCACTTTTGATAAAATATCCTCTAAATGAAGATCTACATGATAAGCAAGTCGTACATTTTGAAGAAAATGATAATCCTATTTGTGGATAAAATTTTAGTGGCATGGTATCTTCTCAATGAGATGATGCACAATGATTTAATCTCCCTGTAATGGTCAGGATAGGCTTGGTCTTCAAAACACTAGATACGAGAATGTTCAATTTTTCCTATTATTTATCTAAGCCTTATACGAATAATGAAGCTCTGATAATTGGTATGGAACATTTTATATTAATGGAAATAAAAGAAAACAAAATATGTAGAGATTCTTAATTGGTTCTAAACTAGAATACAGGAACCTACAAAGTCCTAAATCCTAAACTCCTCAAATGTTATCAATACACTAATCACCTCCTTGAGATGGTTCCTAATATAACTTTGTATAGAATTCTTCATGGATGGTTATAAAAAAATAACCTACATAGAAGAAGACTTTATTTCTATAGTAGTCGAAAACCAATATGTATTGGCTCCTATAGGTTTGGAGTTTATTAAAAAACTATCTTCTAAGATTTTATGTGCCTTTAAATAAATGATGAAAAAAATTATTATTAGAGATAAGTTTTATTGATTATCTATGAGAAGAAAAACTCCCCCATGATAGGTCAACAACAAATTAAGTTAGGAAGCATGCTTTATCAATGCACTTGTAAATGAAAGTCTATATCATCGGTTATTCGATCAAATATGGATACATTATTTAGTCAAATCCAAAGCCCAAAAAATCATGAATGAGGTGCATGATAAATTTTGTGATGCACACAATTTTGGTCCCAAAATAACATTGAAAATTAAAAAACTTGGATATTATTGGTATTTTTTTATTAATAATTGCATAAATATTACAAGATATTTTCATTAATGTCAAGTTCATGGTGTTCTTTTACATCATCTACCTAATGTATTTCAAGCCACAATATCTTTGTGGCCCTTCAAAAGTTGGGGCATAGACATTATTAGGCCTTTTAACCCTCCTTTGACGAGTCATCACTACATTATAGTAGCGACTGATTATTTTTTCAATTGGGAAGAAGAATTTCTTCTATGACAAGTAATATCACACCATGTTTTGATAATTTTCCATGATCACATTGTACATCGATTCAGTGTATCCTGCAAAATTATATCTAATAATGGGTCCATATTCAAGTAAAAAAAAAAATTGTTAGATGCTATAATATTGATTGGAGATACTCAGAACATTAATACCCATGGGCTAATGAACTAGCCATGACCTTTAATATGAATTTTGTTAAAATAATTAAGTAGACCTTATATGATAAAAATGTAAGTGGTATGAGAGGATGATTAAAGCTTTGTGGGCCTATCTGATGACTTATAGGAACCAACAAAATCTACTCAATTTACTTTAAACAATGTTTTTGATGCTATTCTCCATCTAGAAGTGTAGCTTCCTTTACTAAGAATTGACATTCAAAATTAAACTATAATCTATAAAAAATCCCAACTTGGGTTTGAGGAACTTGTAGGTATTAAAGAATGATACTTGTAAACACAACAAAATCTTTAATTATACAAATCATGGGTAGTTAATAACCATAATAAATTAATTCACCCAAGAACCTTCAAGGTAGGAGACCTGATCTTGGTTCATTAAAGACCTATTTTAGCCCATCAAATGATTGGCAGAAAGTTTAAAAAAACATGGGATTGACTATTCATCATGGAAAATCTATGAAGGAGGTTCATATTAACTTATTTATTATAAAGGGAACCAACCAATGCTTCCTATTATTTAAACACACCTTAAGAATAATATGTTTAATGCAAATTAAATCAAAATCAATACAGACTTTCAATTTTATTATCCAAATATATATATTTAAATTTACAGTCCTTCAAATTGAAATTCTTATAAAAAATAGGAATTTCTTAAATCAAAATCAATCTCAGTTAAAATTTAAATTTAAACCTAAATTTTAATCAAAGTTCCAAAGAGTTCTTGAATTTTAATAAATCTTATTAAGGAGGTAAATTACTTGTAGCCTTTATTTTTAGTATAGTTCTACCTACACTAATATGTATTCCTTAGTGGATGTCCTATTATGTTGACAATGATATTTGACTGAGGATATATAATCAAAAATGAATTTATTAGTATTTTAAGGATTGGTTTGAGTCCTTATGCTTCCTTCACTAAGGGTTAGATTTGTAAGTGTTAAATAAAGCTCCATGGCACCAAACTAAAATTAAAATTAAAAAAAAAAATAAAATTTTAACTTTAAAAATAGGTATAAATTCCTGAGCTTCTAATTTCTTAAGATCTAGGCTAGCTTGTGTTGGATTTAAGCCTATTATGCCCCATAATAGCTTAGTCACCCTTTAGTATCTTATGGTTTTTTGTGAGTACGAGTTACATTAAATTAGAGAAATTATTACATTTAAGAAATATGTTTAAGTCCTTGTGCTTCATATTTTTTAGGATTTAGACTAGCTAGTGTTGGATTTAAGCCTGTAAGGCCCCATTACAGTTTAATAAATCTTTACTATCTTAAGGTTAGGTGTGGCTTCCCATGCTTTCTTTACTTATATCTATATTTAGGTAAAATTAAAGAAATTAAGATATTTTAGGAATATGTGTGGGTCCCTAAGCTTCCCATTTTTGAGTATATAGTATAGCTAATGTAATATTTCAGCTTGCTATGATCAAAGATTTCTTAGTCACCATTAGTATCACAATATTGGGTGTGACATGCAACACTCAAACTACATGAACCTCAATGTCTATAGCATTGTTGATCTCATGTTTGTATGAGATCAAAACTCTAAAAGATTTATTTCACAATCACCTTTGATTTCCCACTCAATCACATAGAATCACCCAAATAATTTTCAGTGAGATGAGTATTCCAAAATCATAAACCCTTCATTCATTAATAAACCTCAATCTTACATCAAATTTAAATTCAAATCCAACTCAAAATCAAAGAATTCAAAATCCAAGGTTGAAATTTGAATCTAAAACCTTTGGATTTTTCCCAATTTTTAGGGAATTTTTATTTATTGAAAAACCTATCAAAAAGCTTTAAAAGAGTATTTGGTTAGTTGAATTTGTATTAGTCATGTCTTTCTAGTCTTCCATAAAATTTTGTGGCACTTATATCCCTCTAAACCTTAAATCCCAAAGCATATTCTGGGCATATAATAACTTATAATATCTTTATTTATGTCGTTAGACCTAATATCATGTGGAAAATCACCTTTGAAACCTTTCCAAAACCATTTAACATGTTTGTGATCATTTTCAAATTGATTTGCACCCCATTGAACGATTGAATCACCATGGATAACCAAGAAATCCATAAATTCTAAATAACCTAATTAAATTCTTGGATAAACTTATACTTGGCTCAATCTTGTTAACCTTTAGAACCTCTTCCAACAAAATTCATATCTCATTTGGAGTGAGTAGGACCCAAACCAAAGCCTTTGTCAACCTTCGCCAAATCAACAATAGTTAACAAAATGAAACCTTAAATTCCATACATTCATTTCATAAGACCTCTTCCAACAAATTCCAAATGTGATTTGGAATGAGTTGAACCTAACCATAACCTTAGGTCAAACCAGGTTCGCCAACCCATACCTAAATCATATCAAACCAATATCTAATTCTCCATGCATTGCAAAACCAACCAGACCCTTTGAGGCTATCCAATGGGTCCCTAAGTATTATCCTTTACTGATCCAACTCTTGGGTTCACTTAAGTTAGCCATATGGCTTGACTTAAGTGATCAAAATAGGTTTCAACTAAACCATCTTCAAACCTAATCCTAAATTATCCAAAAGATTGGTTGCATCAAGTGTCCCATGGCTTATTGATCCCAACCTGATAGCTTACCTTTTGGGACATCATGGGTAAATAGGTTGACAAAATGTTAAAAAAAAAAAATCTAAATTGAACTATATTGCATACCAAGGCATGCCCAAGTTAAATTCACACAAGTAATGGAACATAAAACATTTTAGACACCTTGCCGCATATGCCCATACCATGTGGTCATTTGGGCTATCCAAAATTCAATAATCTACAATCCAATTTTGTGGGTTCTACCTTAACTAGTTGTCCACATACTCGCATGAGCCCAAACTATCAAAAAACATCCTTGACCCCTTACTAAATCACCCTCAATAATTTGTATTCTTTTATATGGATAGAGGAGGCTAAAATTCCATAAAAATTCATTTTTAAACATCATATAAATACTTTTAAACTTCATAATAAAGGGTTACATTTCTTGTATTCAAAACCTTCTTGAGTGTGGGAGATACTTTTACTAACCTCTCAGCCTGTCCTTTGGTGATCTCCAATGAATTAAAGCGAGCCTCGATGATCCTTTCCTGACTAATGTTCAAATTATGATCCAATCCCATTCTGGTCTTATAACCTAAAGTAAAAAATATTCCCTTTAGTCACTTAATCACAACCTAATCCACTCTTAATCAAATTGAACACATGTTGAAGTAAAAGATCAAACTTGAGCTCCATAGTGGTAGGATCCATCCATGTGTGAAGAGAACCTTCAAACCAATAGGATTTGACCATTATATTGAAGGTTCTTATCTAGAAGATGCACTATGATTAGTTTGTATAAGATATGTTCACTTTATTTTGTAAATCTTGCCTAAAACCCCTTATGGTCAAGAGAGACTGGGGGAGGTGGAGAAAAAAAAATTGGGGTAATTATTTAAGATAGTGGTCTTGATTACATCGCATTCTAAACCATCCAACCTGTCCACATTTTGTTAGGTTTATTCA
The DNA here is from genome assembly GCF_001605985.2 of Dendrobium catenatum. Taxonomy (NCBI): domain Eukaryota; kingdom Viridiplantae; phylum Streptophyta; class Magnoliopsida; order Asparagales; family Orchidaceae; genus Dendrobium; species Dendrobium catenatum. The sequence goes on from NW_021551157.1 coordinate 207,274, forward strand.
GGTTAATTTGATCTTTATTTGAATAGCTATGATTAATGCCACGTGAAGGTTTATCTTGCACCAATGATTTCTTAGATAATTAAAGTGCACTTCATGGAAAGCAGGGCTAACTATGTAATTGAAATTATAAAAAAAAAAATTAAATGGATCCTTAAAAATTCTTAACTCAACACACACTTGGCAAGATTAAGTGTTTTTTGGATCATTGGATTTGGCATGATGAGGAGAACAAAATCCCTATGTTTTGAAGTTATGATTAAATAAAAATTTAAAATAAATTGAAGAATAATATCTGGGCAATACATTGAATGATTTATAAAATTGATTCATCTTGGCAAGAATCTTAAAAGGAATAATCTTCGACATTTTGAAAATTATTCACTTATGTTTTAAGTTATTAAATGCTTCACTTAGCAAATTCAATGTCATGGAACAACCATCTGTGGTTTTTAAATGATGTCACAAGCTCTATATTGTGCTTGATTTTAACCCAATCCTATAGTCAAATTTCCTTAAATAAATTTCCAATGATATAGTTTTATTTATCTTGGAAATTAATTAACTACCTTAAAGAGGCCTTAATTATATTCAAATTTCTTAAGATTGAACCTCTATTTTCGTAGAACTTGTTTTTTAAACCTTACAAAATTTTGAGGTTATTTCATCTGTCAATTATAAAGCCCAAAATTGTTTTACATAATTGACATAAGATTAACTTTATTTCTTAAATAATTAAAATTAATTCAAAAAAATATAAAGTAAATTGAATATTTCTCAAATTGAAATGGACTATTAAATAAAAATAAAAACCCATTCACAATCTAGAAAAATAAAATTTAATTTAAAATTAAAGAAAACTTAATTAATAAATAAAGAAATTAAATGATTATGAATTCAAAAAATAATCTCTCTTTGGGTCAACACGAACTTCTTATGAAGATTTTAAGAACTCGGGAGTTGATTTAGTTCATTAATAAAGCACTCTAATTAAGTAATTAATCAATTAAATGAATAATTTTGTAAAAACTTCATTAAATAAATAAAAATTTTAAAAATACAAACTCAATTACATTAAATTGAAGATTAATTATACAATTTATTAACAATAAGAAATATGCAAAATCTTAGTCAAATTAAAAGTTAATGGTTACACAAACTCTATGAACAATAAAAAAATAAATAATAAAAGAAATTCATTTAATTATAAAAAAAATTAAGTGATTTACCAACTAAATGAATGAAAAATCAAAGAATAAATGTTTATTCAAAACAAATGAAAATGGAATAAAATTTAAATATTTAACTAAAATTAGTATTTATTAAAATTTTTGTTAAAGAATAAAATTAAAATAACAAACTAAATCCAATTTAAAGAAAAATTCATGGATTATACACATTAAATAAAATGGATAAGCTTGAATAAATAATTTTTATGTGATCGTTTAGTTGGTTAATCACTAAAAAATTATATTAGGGGCCTTAATTATTTTCCCTAATCATTTTTAGGGGCCAAAATAATCTTGATTTGAAAAGCCTAAGACATTGGTTATTAATAACCTTAAATTTATTTGAGGTTATTAAATAATCAAGTTCTTTAAACAAAAAAAAAAATCATTAAATAAAACATTAATAAAATGAAAGGGCTTTATGCACTTGAATTGATCCATTTTGAGGAATCGCATGCATTTAAATCATGAAGAATGAGAACTTGGAAGTCAGTGACTTCAACTAATTTGAAGTGATTAACTAACACGGTTCTTTAAAATCTAAATTTAAAATTCAAATAAAAATAAATCATTCTAAAAATTATATTATAAAATATTAAAACATTAAAATTACAATTGAAAATTAAATATCCCTTAACATAAAATAAATCAAAATAAAATTATATAAAAGTTTAACTTTAATAAACTTAGGATTATCCAAACCGTACAGCTTATCACACACTATCGATTCTTTGTTAGGACAACCCACAAAAGCTTTTGGTTAGGTTGTTTTTTTTTATGTATTTTTTTTAAATATAAAATTATTTTTATCTTATTATGTGTATGATATTGTTTGTTGTGACTACATATTAAGTATTATGTGATGATGTTTTCCTTATGATCTGTGATTGGTGGATTTATCAAAGTTTGAAGTGATATGAATATTTTTTCTAATCAACTTTTTTGCAGGAGACTATGCTTTTGACCTCATTTTTGTTTAAGGTCAACAAAATATATCCAGACTTCTACCTCTTGATCTAATGTTTAAAAATCATACAATTTTAAATGATCTAGAGATCAATTCAAATCTCAATCTAAATTCCAATTTAGAACACAAAACTAAAATTCTATTCAATCTTCAAATCAGACTTTAATCAAGATACCATTATAGACTTCAGCCAAGACTCATCAATCTAGAATTTTATCCAGACTTTAGCCTAGATTCTTCAATCTAGAATTTAATCCAGACATCAATCTAGGCCTCATTCAAAGCTTTATTCAAAACTTCAATCATTTGATCGTCTATGATCGTATAATATGATTATACATCATATATAAGTTAAGTATAAAAATTAATCATTTGATCATGTATGAATTGGTTTCATACTCTGACAATCATATATACAAACTGCCCTTGTACAGTATGATCAATACAAAATAGAACCAGATTGTCTGATACGATTCTAAATAAACTTATTTCATACCCTGGATAATGTACTTTAAGAACCCCATATCATATAGTATCATTAATTCAAACCAAATCATGCTTTGTTTGGTAGGAAAATGGACAAGTCCATTTCATACTCTGGAAGTCATCTATATGAACTTAGGATCGTATATTACAAACATTTAAAAATATTTACCTATTCGTATAGATGATATGATATGCATAATCTCATACTCTGGGTGTCATCTGTATAAACCTATGATCATACATTACGGACTATTTAGAAAAAAATTGAGTTAGGAAAATGGACAAGTCCATTTCATACTCTGGAAGTCATCTATATGAACTTAGGATCGTATATTACAAACATTTAAAAATATTTACTTATTCGTATGGATGATATGATCTCCATAATATCATACTCTGGGTGTCATCTGTACAAACCTATGATCATACATTACGGACTATTTAGAAAAAAATTTGTGTTTGTTAGGGGTGAACTGGTACATAGTAAATTCATACTCTGGATATCATTCATACGAATGTAACTTCATACAGTATGTATAGTACTTATAAAATGTTTTAGGCATCATTCGACTAATTGATTTATGGAGGAAACACTGAGGTCAAATCATCTCGTATGATAAAAAATCTTATAGTATGATTAGTTTTTAAAAATTCAAATTTTTACACTCATATAGTTTGTGTGTGTGCACGATTACCTAATTATAATCACCCTATATCAGTCTCAAGAAAATTATAAAAATTATAGATTTTAATTATAATAAATCCTAATCTAATCTTTCCTGAAGTCTTTAGTAGTCTGGAGTATGATTTTGAAAACATTAGTACACACAAATAACAAAAAAAATATTTTAAATATATGTTATGAGAAATAGTAATCAATATAATAAGATTTGTTGAAAACTTCAAGATCTCCAACTATAAATTATTGGTTTGTTTCAAGTACTTTCAAAGAAGCATACATATATCTCCATAAGATTAAGATCCCACCAGATAGGCCTTCTGAAGGGACTAGGAAGTAGTCCCAGTCATCACCAATTAAATAGTTAATTTCCAATCTATCAAAAGAAGTAGTTTTAGTTTCAAGTAAATCCAAGAATAAGACACCATCGTCTTTCAAAAACTCCTTGATGTATAGAGAAGCTCTTTTTTTTCTGAGCTCCTCTACAGTTCCAGAAACGGATAGAAGACATCATTGTAAAATGGGAGAATGATTCCCCATTTTGTCTCTAGTTTCATTTTCAGATTTTCTACTCCTTGTAGTATTATTGATAGGACCTAAATCTTTAAGTTGTTTAAGTAATTTCCTTTTAGCGTCAGAGCCATTCTCAATAACAGATCCAACATTCTTAGACAAAGAACTGGGAACAGATAAATCAGGCAAGACTTTATCTGTCTTAGGATTTCATAGTTGTCCTTCTTCAAGACCTTCATCCAACACTTTAAATTTGTCAGAATTACAGGGAATAAAAGAATTCAAACCTGAATCATTGACGACAATATCTTGATGTATAGAGACATCTTGAATTGATACAAGAGTGGGATTAGTTTGTTGGATTTCAGCTTTGTCAGGTGGATTACTGATAATAGTTTTATCAGTAGGTTTAAAGACCTTAGATTTGGGAAGTAATGTTATTTCTGCCATCAAAACCTGGAGCCTGAGTAGTTAAATTTTTCATTTCTTTTTATAGAGATTTGTTCCTTCTGAAATTCACATGAATCCATGGACCGTAGTCAGATTTGTTGTTAACTGAGATGTCTTCTATATTTGCTGGAACAGAGATACTTTTTGGAATTTCAACTTCTAAAGAAGATTGGTTTGCTTTCATAATAGGACATTTAGACTCCAAATGCCCAATTAATCCATAATTATAGCAAAAGATAGGAAGTTTTTCGTATTCTATTCTCTGAAAGAATTTACTCGCACAGCCTTCCACGCATACTCCCATTGGAAGAGTTTCATCTAGTTATATTCGAATGCAATTTCTCACAAACTCCCTCTTGCTCCATTGGAACATATTACCATCAATCATGTAAGGTTTTGTTATCAATGAAGATATTCTACAGATGTCGATTGAATCCCAAAATTGTAGGGACAAGTTAGGCATTATGATCCACACCGGGGCTGAGAAGCCTTTTAAGGAACTTGGAGAGAACGAGGGTGACCATCTATCTAGCCCTATAATGTTATTACAAACATACCATGGACCATTTGAGAGAACCAAATCTAAAGCATATTCTTCTTCAAATGCACATAGCACCCATCCTAATCCAAGTATAGTAAGATAGAATTAACCATATTGAGACCATTGTCTCCTGAGCTCCAAACTGATCATGTGGAATGGTAAATTTTCTCCAAAAACTTTGATAACTAAAGATTTACTAGGTTTACTAGAGTTCTCTGTTTCCATTCTAGAGTCTAATTTTACGACATTATTGTCTCCTGTGAAGTCCAATCCAAAATCTAAGTTGGAAATAATGATATTAGATTTTTTCCCACCAAGCTTTAACTGAAGAACTGCTGGAAGAATTAATTCGAATATTACGAAGAGATGCATTATCAATTTGTCCAGATAGATCACCTTCTTCACATACACAAACATTGCTCAAATAATTAGGCATGATAGAATTAGAAACAATACTTTGTAGCTTGGAACATAATTTTTGATGAGTTTATTCTCTTCAATTTTATTGAAATCGGTCATTGGATTCTCCATGTTCTTATCCAAGATGTTATTTTTTGGCCCAAAAGAAGAAACATCTGAATTCAGAATTTTGAATTTTCCAAATTCAGGAGAAGAAGGAGTTTTCTTGATAGAAGAATCATTTTCATAAATCACATTCTTCCCTTTACCAGAAATTTCAGAAGGTTTAGAATGAAGCAGTAAACCACCTTCATTGATAACCAGAGATTTAGCCAATTTGAATTTTGATTTACCATATGTGGGGAGAAATTCACTGAATGTGGGTGGAGTAGTAGTCGTATCAAGCCTAGATTCAATTAGAATGGTCGGAATAGCATGTCGACCAGGAATATAGCCGCCGGTGGCAGAAGGAGGCCAGCGACCGTCCGCCGCCATCAAAAGCACAAATGCAAAATTTGAAAAAAGGAAATTTCTCTCTCTAAAAAAAACTAAGAGCTTCTCTCCCTAGAAAGATCAGTCACTTGTTGAGAGCCATACTAGTTGAGTACTACCTTCCTAGGTATTTCAGTATAGAAGCAGTAAAATATGCTTACTATGTTCTCAATATCCAAACTGAATAAGATACCCTATGAGTTACTTAAAGGTAGAATACATAATCTCTCTCTTTTTCATGTCTTTGGAAGTAAGAAGTTTATTAAGGAGGAAGCCCAATCTTGTCTTAGGATACATCATTACATATGTCCAGGAAACTAAATACAACCTCTAATATCCTGCCCCACCAAACTTTCAGCCTGCCATCTATTTAAACAATCCCTTCCACATTCTTCACAATACTTGTCTCCACCTGGGGCACAAGGAAGCCGAGGGAGCTAAGGAGGAGGCAGCTCCTGCACCTATTCCTGCACCTTCTCCACTCTGTTAGCACTCGCAACTGGATCAGATGGTAGAGCGGTTCGATGTGTGGGAGACTCGCTTCGAGAAATGTGTTGTTGCATAAGAGCATTAACATACTGAGGATGTTACTCGCTTTGACTCTTATGTGGCTCACTTGCAGTGGCAGTACAACTAGGACTTGGCCTGATTTAGAAAGTAATTTGCCACTTTTTCCAGTTACTTTCACCCCCCGCCACCACCACCACCTCCTTCGGAAGATTAGGGGCTATCTTTCTTTTAGTTTACTTTTCATGATGTTATCTTTCCCTTAGTGTAGTTTACTTCTATTTAGTATATTATGTTATGTTTCTTTTCTCTTTCCCTCCTCCTTTTTGTGATGTCAAAAGGGAGAGTAGTTGTAATATTTAATGATGTTTTGGTCTATTATGTACTGTATTTATTTGCTAGAACAATTTGATCTTCTTGATCAATATTTTTATTATGATGCTTCAATTGAACAACTAAAATTTATTTTGTGTTTGCCATCATCAAAAGAGGAAGATTGTTATGAATCTGATTTCAGGGAATAGAATTTTGATCATAAAAAATATTCCTATTTTTATATGACTACCTTTCCTATTAATATTTCAAGTCCACAAGATCAAGTGCAGCTCAAGCCAGATCAAGATTTAGTATACTAGGACTGAGTCACTTTGTATTATTTTACCTTTTCTTAAGTCAATTATATCGATATGGGTCCTAATGCAAAGTAAACTTGCACACACACACTTGAGGGAAAAATTTTGGTAATTTTAGAGTTCTCTATTTTTTATAACATCATCATAGATGTTCCAAAAAATCATCCTAGACGATCAGTGAAAAATAGAAACCTTAATTAGGGCATCTTGGTTATGGTAGTCATCATTAAGCACATCATCCTGGATAATGTTATCATCATTCTAAATGATAAACTCAAATTAGTAAGAATCAATCGATAGATCTGTTTAGGTATACTATATTTTTGGACATCGTCCTAGACGATACAACACAATTATGCCTAAAATTAATCTTGTAATTAAGGAAAGTAATTAAGTTTCAATTGCTCGATCATATCATCATGTATGATCGCAGGATCATACTGGATAATTCATTAAACAAACCTTAGTTCTTCGAAGATGATCAAACATCGGTCTGGCTCCATTTAGGGGGATGCTCTGGATGCTATATACTGAATTAAACTAACTGTCCAGGACAATCAATGATCGGCCTGAACAATCAAGTTATTTTTCTATCATCCAGACATCCATTCAGAGCAATATTTTGGATGATATTTTTGATTTTGTACTAATCATCCTAGACGTTAAAGTAATTTTTTAATCGTCCAGACATCCATCCAAGGCGATATACTGGATGATATTTTAAAGATTGAACTAATCATACAGGATGATATACCATCATCCTGGACGATATGAAAAAATTTCTTTTGATCATTCCAAATCATCCTAGCTGATTGAGTTGAATTTGTACTGATTGTACAAGATGATATTCATATTGTCCTAGATGATAATGTTGGTTTATTGTAATTAAGTGTTATTCCAAAGCTCTTCTATTTAAATCCTCTTATTTTACCCAAGAGAGTATCCTTTGTTGCTATATTGACCTAAGAGAGCTTAGAGGAGAGGGAGAGAAAGAGAGAGAAAGAGAGGATCGTATGAGGTGGAGTTTATGAGACGTTTCATAAAGGTTACTCCAAGCACAGATCTGAGTCATTTTCTCTAATTGTCGTCCCTAGTCCTTGGAGGTTTTAGAGAGGTCTACTTTAACAATCGATCAAGGTTCTCTATCTACTTTTGGAGGAAGCAAAAGGATTCAGGTTCTCTGCCTACTTCAAGAGGAAGTGAAAGGAGTCAGGTTCTCTCCCTCACCAATGTTGGCAGAAATGAGGTTTGTAAAGGCTTTTCGGCCTTATTGTGGGAGAAAAAGGAGAGCTGTTGAGTCTAGTGAATAGGTTGTTAAACCTAAGTTAATGTCCCAAAGCTACCAAGAGGGGGGGTGAAGTGGTATTTTAAAAAATATCCCTCTTTTGATAAATTGAACTGAAATTAAACTTTAATGAATTTTTATAAAAAGTTTTTCAACCCCAATTTTTTAAACAAAAAAAAAATGCAGAAAATAAAAAGCAATAAAATAAATGACACGCGATTTATAGTGGTTCAGTCTAAACTAAACCTACATCCACTCTCCAGAGGCACCCTCTATGTATTACACTAATACCAATAATGTCTCTCCTTTTGTACCCACAGCAAGGCGGAGAAGCCTTTACAAATACTCTTTTCACCACAACCCGGTGCGACAGAGAACTGTCATCCTTTCACACTCTCCTAGTGTGGGAAGAGAACCCTTCATCATTTCACACTCTCCTAGTGTGGGCAGAGAACCCTTCTTCCTTTCACACTCTCCTAGTATGGGCTGAGAACCCTTCGTCCTTTCACACTCATCGAGTATGGGCAGAGAACCCTTCATCCTTTCACACTCTCCTAGTGTGGGCAGAGAACCCTTCACCCTTTCACACTCTCCTAGTGTGGGCAGAGAACCCTTTATCTGTTCACACTCTCCAAGTGTCGGCAGAGAACCGGATCTCCTTGACAGATCTCTTCTCAAATCACAAGTATGAAATCTTACCTTTGAACACCAAGCGAAGCCTTCACGCTCCATTGGTAGAAATTCTTCTTTGAATGCTCTCTCTCATTATCTCCTTTACACTTCTTCCAATAGGCACGTAGATCAATGAGCAAAAAGATTGTGTGGCAGTCTAATTTGGACTATATATACAAAAGATAAGAAAAACTATCCAAAAATTGCAAGTTTTCAATTCTGTACGCAATGGATCGTCCCGTACCATCGTGGATCGTCTCGGACGATTTTACTTAAAGTGTCGGAAATGATCCTAATGTATATTGGTACGAACTATGTTCATACACACTCATCGTCCCGTACAAACTAGGTTCGTCCGGTACAAAACGGTTATTACATAGGTCGGTTTCCAAAATTCTACAAATCGTAACCAACTGAGGCAAGTTGGTTCAGTTCATCCTGGGACGAACAAGTTTCATGATGGGTCGATTTTATACAGGGAGTTTCGTCCAGGGACGAACATTCATTTTGTCCTGTACGATCTTATACAGAGACTTTCATTCAGGGATGAAGGTTTATTTCATCCTGTACAATCTCATACATAGAGTTTTATCTGGTACGAACCATGCTTTTTGTCTGGACGAACAGTGCAAGGTGAGAATCCAGAGACATTCATCCCGGAATGAATACAAAATTCATCCTAGACGATTAGGACTTAGAAAATTTTCTACCCGCCTATTTGATCCATTGCTCCCTAGGGGTTAATTGACATGATCGTCCCGTACGAACCATGTTCGTCCCGTACGATCAGTTCACAAAAATTGTCCCCCAAGAGTGTGTGTTGTGATTTTTCACTCAATTACAATCACTCCCTCTTATTTAAAAACTTATAATTTACAAATGAATAATTTTAAGTCTTCATCGCTTGGAGTTGATTTTTCCTGAAATGTTAGTACACACTAGAGAAAAAATAAATCTTCCAAAAAGTGTTAGAAGATATATATAAAACAATAATATTTGAAATCATCAAAACAATACAAGTTGCAAGAATGTAAAACATGCAAATAGAAACTCTCTCTACAATCTCCCCTTTTTTGATGATGGCAAAATAAATTTTGTTTGTAGGATTTCAAATTCTAAGAATCTCCTAAACTCCCCCTGAAATGATGAACTCATAAAAATAACGAGGCATTTGAATAAAAAAAAATTATTTTTCAAAATTTTTATACAACACAAAACAAAACAAAAGACAAAACAAAAACAATCAAACACACATACAAAAACATACGATAAAAACAAATAAAAATACACTGGAAAAAAAATAAAATACATAAGACACAACAAACAATTTCTCCCCCTTTTTGACAACTTCAAAAAGTGAAGAAGAAAAGAAGGATAGAAATGTAAGTAGAAGTATGAAATTTATTTGATATTTTAATCTTGGAAGTGATTGAAATAATGTATGCAAATAAAATCAAAATATTAGAAAAACATAAGATTTCATATAAATTAAGAAGTGATATAACATATGAATAAAAAGAATTTATCAAAGGCATGTGTCAATTTAGACATGAAGATAAAGAAAATCATTGCACTAAAGATGAATAAAAAATTTTATATTTCAAATTTCAATATGAATTATAAATGAACATTAGATCAATTTGAAATAAGAGATTAAAAGAGTCTGGAAAGAAGTAATTACCATATGTGGCGCTTTGCGCATGTTTTTCAATTTTTATGGCACATTTTTGTGCATCTTTTTACTTTGGTCTTATTTTATGCCTCTTTTTGTCATTGCAAATTTTTTGCACAATCCTTTTGATTTTTGTATATTTATACAATTTTCAAGAGTAATTGAATTCTTTCCAAAATCAATAATCTAATATTTCAAAAATTTTCTAAGTGCATAAATACTAATTGAAAAAAGAAATACAAAATAAGAAAACATCTAAATTGCAATAAAAATATTTAAGATAATGTAGTCTAAATAAGAGACATGGAATTGAAAATTCTAATAATATCAAGTTATAAGCATCTCTTAAATTTAAAAAACTTATATTTTCTAAAGAAATTAATTTTAATTTACAAATTAGAATAAAGCACTATTAAGATTAAAAAAATGAATGTCATAAAGTCTAACACACATTTCTAAAACATTAAACAACAGAACATTGAAACATATATTGATATCGGATGAAGCCATTACAATTTGAAGTGTATCTGAAAAATTGGTTCTATCTATTCCAATAAAGATGTCTACAAAAGGAGAACTCTTTGGGAAAGATTGCAAATTTACTCCTCCATAGATAAACCTATAGTGATCGGTGGTGATTTTAATTGCCTTCTCAATAAGGAAGACAAAAAAGGTGGTAAGAGATTCTTCTACTCCTTAGGTTCAAGAGAAATAGATTTTTCTTGGCTTCCAATGATCTTCATGAAGTGGGCCGTGTTGGCCCCAAGTTCACTTGGTGCAACAATAAATCTGGAGTTGACAAAATTCTGGAAAGACTAGATCGTTGTTACCTCAATTCTATGGCTCTTTGCTCCCCTAATCATATATTGGTCAAGCATTTGGATAGGATAGCATCAGATCACTGCCTTATCCTACTCAACCTCTTTGAATGTAAAGCTGAATTCAAAAAACTGATACGTTTTGAAGACATGTGGATATCCAATCCAGCCTAATTCGCATTGGTTAAGAAGATTTGGATGAAGCACACAGCTGGAGATTATAGTCAAATCCTCTATCTAAAAATGAGAAAAACTTTGAAAGCACTTTTTTACTAGAATAAGGATAATAACAGAAGCCTGCTTAACTCTAAAGAGATTATTCTAGGTGATATACTGGAATTGCAAGACAAAGAATGTAAAGACGGATTCTTATCAGATGAAGATTCTTGGCTCCTTAAATCCAAAGTTTCTGAATATAATTTTGTTTTAGCCAAAATCAACACTTGGTGGAGACAAAGAGCTAAAATCAAATGGGAAACCCAAGGGGATAACAATACAAAATTCTTTCACACTTTTGCAAGTGCTAGAAAGAATGCCAACTTCATAAATTCTATTATTAATAACAATGGCCAGCTGGTTGAACATCAACACAAAATTGAAGACTCTATTGTAAGCTTTTTTGAAAATAAATGGAGAGATAGGATTTTCAAATTGGATGGTTGGCCCAATCCAATTTCTCAACTGAATGAAGAAGATGCTATCAACCTAAATACATAATTCAGGTTCTTGGAATTGGATACTGTTTTCATGCAAGCTGGCAATTTCATAGCACCTGGACTTGATGGTATCACCTACTCCTTTAAGACATATTGGGACATTATAAAGGCTGACTTATGGAATGCTCTAAATCAGTTTTTCAAAATTGAAATCATGAATTCTAATTGGAAAGATATTATAGTGGTACTCATCCCCAAGGTACCCGATCCTAAAACTCCTTCTAACTATAGACCAATTAGTCTTTGTAATGTGATTTATAAGTTTGCTGCCAAAATTATAGTCAATAGACTATCTTCCATCATGCCTAAAATCATATCTATGGAACAAGCAGTTTTTCTGAAAAATAGATCCATGTCCGATCATATTCTAGTTGCACATGAAACTTTTCACAAATTCAGGTTTTCTAAAGCCTATAAGGGATTGGTTTCCTTTAAATATGATATGGAGCAAGCTTTTGATTCAATGGTTAGCCAAAATTGGAAAAAGCATTGCTATATTTTGGTTTTCCTCAATCATTATCCAATCTGATTCTTGAATGTGTTAAGAATCCTAAATTCTCTGTTTTAATTAATGGGAATTATTCTAGATGGATTGAAGCCAAATGTGGTTTCTGGCAAGGATGCCCCCTATCCCATTTCATGTTTATTCTTTGTGTTCAGCTTCTTACTAATGCTTTTTATCAAAATGGAGAAGGTATTGGTGTCCGGATCAACAAAGATAGCCCAAAAATCTCACATTTACTTTTCGCTGATGACATTATAATTTTTTCTCAAGCCAATATCTCTTCAGTTAAGAAGATCAAGAGCATTATGGAGAATTTCTTCTCTTGGATGGGCCTGAATATCAATGAAGACAAATCCTGTATTCTATTTGGAAAAAACATTAGAATGAAGAAAAAACTTATATATAGGATATTGAGATTGAAGGTAGTCAAAGAACTTTTTTACTTGCGTTCGAAAATTGTTTTGAGAAGATAAATTGTTGAGAACTTTCAATGTATTATTGATGAAGCCATTAAAATGTCCAATATTTGGGGTTCTAAACTTATCTCTTTTCCTTGAAAGGATTCATTTGGCTAAAACTATATTGCTTTCCTACTATTTCCATCATTGTACGCATTCATTGGTTCCTAAAAGTGTCCTTGGTCTTTTAGACAAAATCTGTAGGAATATGATATGGAACAAATCTAACGGTGAATCTGGCTTACATTATGTAAATTGGTATACTTTGTGTTTACTGGTTGATTTGGGTGGTTGGGGTCTACACTATTGCAGTGATAAAGTTGACCCACTTAGAGCCAAACTTACTTGGAGATACAATCAAGAAGAAGAATCTATTCTACACAAATTTATGTATCCAAAATATGGTCATATTTTTTGTTACAGATTCCAAAATACTTCAGGTTCTATTGTCTGGAAAATAATTAAAGATGGAGGAGCATTGCTTAAGCCAATTGTGAGATGGGAGATAGCTAACGGAAGTCTTACAAATGTTTACAATGACATTTGGATATTGGATAAAAGACTAAACAAATGGCCTACATTTGTTAATTCTTTACTTCTTGAAGATACCAATGTAGATAAATTTGTCTATGGAAATTTATGGAATTATGTTGAACTTAATGTTTACTTCGGCAAAGAACTGGTGGATCTTATTTGTCAAATTCCCATAAACTCTGATCTCCAAGCAGACAAATTTGATCTTTTGCATAGATTCTCTGGAAAATCTATTTCCAAATTATCTTTTGAAGCTTCACATTAAGAATCCAACCATGTCACTTATTGGAAATGGATTAAAAAGGCTAAACTACTTCCACGTGTTGAATGATTTTGGTGGAGATTGTTCAACAAAGCAATACCAACCTTTGATTTTCTTTTCTATAGAAGATTACTAATGCACAAAGGTTGTCCTAGGAATTGTAATATGCATAAAGATGTTGAACATGTGGATTTCAAATGTTCTAAAATGGTAAGCATTTTTCAATATCTAGAAAAATGTAGGTTCCTTATTCCTACATTAAATTCTATGAAGGATTGCTTGGCTTGGATTTCTATTCAAAATTCCTTGACTATCAATTTATTTTGCAATGTAATCTACTTTTCTTGGAAAGGTAGGAAGAAACTGGTTCACGAAGGAAATGATTATTCATCTCTATTTATTACTTCTGAAGCTATCTTCCTAACTTCGTACACAGCTATTAATTATGGCTTTAAATCGAGTAAATGGGTTGCTAACCAGCATCAACTGCTTTTGAATAACCAATGGCATCCCCCTCCACTCGACTGGATAAAGGATAATGTAGATGCTTCCTTATTAAAAACTAACAGAGGAGGAATTTTAGGTGTTTTCCAGGATTGTAATGGCCGGTTCCTGTTGGCTTTCGAATAATCTTGTACTCATTGGAATATCTCAAGACTCAAACTTCTAGCTATCCAAGCTATTAAAGGAGTCATCAAAGATTGGATGCATAACTACAAAGGAATCATAATTGAAAGTGACAACTACAACATAATTAAGCTTCTTCAATCGGTTCATTTCAGAGGTAAAAATGGTTTGGAATTTGATTTTTCTGATTTCAATAACATTATTTTTAATTGTGTTGATAGAAATTGCAATAAGTTAATGGATCTATGTGCTAATTATGCAATCTTTAGTTCCTTCATTTGGGAAGACTTAATGCTTCATAAGATTCCTTCCTTTTTTATTTCTATACTAAAGGAAGAATCTGTGGGCATTGGCTAGTTTTTCTCCTTTTCTTTTAATAATATTAATGCATTGATTGCATTTTCCTCCAAAAAAAAAAAAAATATTAGCATGGATCTAATAGTTTCTACCATGGTTCTATTCTTTCTATCAGCAACCCCATTTTGTTGGGTGATTCTAGGAGCTAACAAATCATGATCTTTACCTAGCTCCTTACAATATGATTCAAATTTATAATTTTAAATTCCCCACCATGATCACTTTGAATGGTTAGAATTTTATTGCCTAATTTTTTTTTTGATCCATGTGGAGAATGTTCTTAACTTAAGAAATGCTTCACTTTTATGCGATAAAAATCTAATTGAAGTAAACCTTAAGTAATCATCAACAAACAAATATCTATATACTTTACGGCCTAAGCTAATAGAGCTAACCGATCCAAACAAATCCATCTGAAGGACTTCTAAGGGTTTATAGAAAATAATGTCCTTGATTAAGTGGAAAGATATTTTTTTTTATTTTTATAGTTGATAGGCATCACATATGTGGTCAATAAAAAACTCTAGTTTGTGTATGCCTCTAACTAGGTCCTTATATGTTATCTTCCTAATAGTTTTCATGCTTGTATGGCATAGTCTCCTATG
>NW_021551158.1:0-673 GCF_001605985.2 Dendrobium catenatum
TCATAAACTAGTCAAATAAATAGTTGCTCAAGCTTATTTATTTAACAATCGAGTATTTAAAAAATTGTTCAAACTTGTTTAATTAGTTAAACAAGCAAGACGTAAAATGAATCGGGCTATGAGTAACATGTCGAACACTTGAAAGATTGGTTAGATGCCGGTAAACCATTCACGATATAAAGAAATATATCATCTGTGTCAGCTGCCAAAATGGCAGCAGCTATCTTATCGACCAAAGATTTGATTTCAGAGAGGTATTGAGCCATGGTAAGATTCTTGAGGGAGATGTTGTGGAGAGTGTTCTTTAGTTGGATGACTTTAGATATGTTAGAAGACTGAAATCTGGTTTCAAGAACCTTCCAAATGGTAGCCATGGAATCAAGATGCACAACATATGGTAGAATAGAGACAGATATAGTAGAGCGCAGCGATGCCACAAGAATTTGGTTGGTTAAAAGCCATTGAGCAAAGAGGAGGTTAGATGTAGAGGATCCGTCAGATTGGGGAAGATTACAATCAGGGGAAGGATGAGATGAGTCAAGAAAGGTATGAAAACCATGAGCCCTAAATATTTTTAGCACATGAGATTTCCAAATAGAAAAGTTGTTTGATTTTAATTGAACCGAGATGATGTTCTTGATGTTTGATGCCACGAACTTCAGGGAAGATGAGA
>NW_021551159.1:0-1408 GCF_001605985.2 Dendrobium catenatum
TTCTAGATTATTCCAGAATCTCAAAGTGTCCCATACTCTTCTTTATTTGATCCTAAAATAATTGCTCAATCTCGATCCATTCCCTCTTAAAATTCTAAAATTCACCTTCCTTTGATATCACTCCTAGATAATCTTAAACAAAAAATTGTCATTATTTTAATCGAGAGTATTTATAGGAAATTTTGATTTCCTATGATGTAATTGACTACGAGAGCTTGCACTTGTTAAAGATTTAGAACCATAGGCACCTGATTTTTAAAATAAATTTTCAAAATTCAATTAGATTTCTTTGGGAAACTTAAATCATCAATAATCGTTATGATCATATCCATAGTATTAGTAGCGAATGATATTTTCTCCCTTTAGAGAGATATATCCTTTGTTGTTAAAGCCTTGGATATGAACTTAATGATCATCCTTCTTAATTATCATATCTAGATTTTTTGTCGAACTTTATCATGACCCTTTGGGGTCATACGAAGTACTCTCTTGAATCTGATTATGATATTTATGAAGAGATTTGCAATTTTAAATCTAAACCCCATTCTGAAATTTTATTTTCACCTCCCGAGGTGATATACCATTTTTAAGTAGTCGTTCAATTTTAGAATTAGAAAACAACATCAATTTTAAATTCCTCAAAAAAAACTGATATTTTTCAAAAACATCTTTAAAACTCCATCAACAACCTCCCACCATTTTTTTCATTGATAATATCGCTAGTCCTCCAAAATTAAGATACCTAAATTGAAGATGTTAGAGCTAAGATGGGTCTTCGTTACAAGCTTTGAGACACTTGGCAATATCATTTTGAATATTAAGTAAGAACGTTCTATTTCTTGATATTGGTATATTTATAATTAGGTTGCTCATATTATCTCTTATAGAAAGATTTTTATCTTTCAAATGAATATCATAACCTTTCTCTAAGAGTTGACCCAGACTTAACATATTACTCTTCATATTTGACACATAATAGACATTGAAAATGAATTGGTGCTTTACATTCTTCAATAGTATAAGAATATTACATTTTCCCTTCATAACAACCTTGGACTCTTCTCCAAAGGATACATTACTGCATAAGTATGGATTTCTTTAGAATTACCAAAACTGGTAGTAATACATGTTTACTTGCTATATAGTTAGCTATATGTCATCCTATGGTCCTCACGGGATGAGGATCATGTGGGAAAACTTGGTTCAGATCTGAAAAGATCTTTATTGAGTGGCAGCATAAGGTTTAGGTTAGACTAACAACAAAGTCTAGCTTTGACCTTCGATGGTAGGGCTAAATAAGGAGGTCATAAGACCTGCTTTCATACCCATCTGTAATCTTGTCTATGTGATCATGTTTTCTGATCAGCAATGTGCTCTTGGTTGATAGCCAAATGAGTTGAAACTCTTG
>NW_021551160.1:0-644 GCF_001605985.2 Dendrobium catenatum
AGGGGGGGGGGGGGAGGGGTGAATTGGTAGTTAAAAATTATCCCTCTTTTAGATGAGTTGAACCAAAAATAAATTTTAATGAATTCTTATAAAAAGTTTTTCAACCACAACTTTTTAAACAATAAAATACGGAAAATAATAAAAAAAATAAAAATAAACGACACAAGATTTCTAGTGGTTCGATCTAAACTAGACCTACATCCACTCCCAGAGGCACCCTCTGAGTATTGCACTAATACCAATAGTGTCTCTTCTTTTGCACCCACAATAAGGCGGAGAAGCCTTTACAAATACTCTTTCCACCACTACCTGGTGCGGCAGAGAACCGTCATCCTTTTACACTATCCCTAGTGTTGGCAGAGAACCGTCCGTCCTTTCACACTATCCAAGTGTGGGCAGAGAACCCTTCGTCCTTTCACACTCTCCTAGTGTGGGCTAAGAACCCGATCTCCTTGACAGATCTCCTGACAATAAATCTAGAAAGAAGAAAGAAAAGAGTGAAGTAATCTCAAATCATAAGTAAGAAATCTTACCTTTAAACACCAAGTAAAGCCTTTACGCTCCAGTAGAAGAAATCCTTCTTTAAATTCTCTATCTCACTCCCTCCTTGAGTCTTATTTCAATAGGCACGAAGATCAATGACC
>NW_021551161.1:0-327 GCF_001605985.2 Dendrobium catenatum
GGTCATCACCGATTGCTATATGTTGTTCCATCTGATATCCGTCGTCATCACTAGGCTCCTGCTGCCACCTGCTGTCCGTCGTCATCACTAGCAATTATCAATGACTTTGCAAAACATTATTTTTCTTTTCAAGTCAACCAAATAATAATAATAATAACCAATTACATTTATTTTATATTTATTTAAAGCAGTTCTAAATATTTAAAATACCTTGCATTTCTTTCAAATTGTATTTCATTTTTTTAGATAGTTATTCTTTTCTCATAAATTTTAGACTATTTAATGCATACAAATGTCAATTTATTATTATTATTATTATTATTATTA
>NW_021551162.1:0-291 GCF_001605985.2 Dendrobium catenatum
GTCGTTAGGTTTGTATTTCCAAGACGCTCAGTTTGATTGTAAGTTTACTGAAATCAGAGTTCAGGTGATCCCGAATTCAATTTTTGAAGTTTTCAGATTGATTTTGTCTCGAGATTCGTGCTGGATCAAGATAATTTTTTGAGGATATATCAATGTTATTGATGCTTGACTTCTTATATGATTTATATTTAAAAAAAATACAAAAATATTATCAATTTATTTAGAGAGTAGAGCTTTTTATCCCACATACCAATTTAGTAAAAGAAGCTTCTATAAGAGGAATGATTCTGA
>NW_021551163.1:0-294 GCF_001605985.2 Dendrobium catenatum
ATTGATTTCCTGAACAATTAAGGCATAATTTGAGAATATCATCCAGGCCGATAAAGTATCGTCCTGGCCGATAATTTAAAAATACAGTATACCTTAATTGTCTATGGCGGCAACTTCTTTATATTTTGAGAATATCGTCCTGGCCGATACACGTATCGTCCAGGCCGATATATTTATAACGGTTGCCTTAATTAAGAATCCTTAATTACACTTTCTATTTTAAGCCAGATCGTCCAGGCCGATAGAAGAAATCGTCCGGGCCGATATGAGTAAAAACAGAAATTCTAAGTCTCT
>NW_021551164.1:0-1363 GCF_001605985.2 Dendrobium catenatum
CATAATGAAATTGTCAGCAAAACATAAAAGTAAGATTCCATCTAAAGTTCTGAAATAAAGACTAGGGCATTTATCAAAAAGATCAGCAAGGCCCCTAGAAAGGTAATCCGTAACAATAATAAATAGAGCAGGAGAAATGGGATCACCTTATCAAAGCCCATGAGAAGCCTCAAAAAAACCATGGCTCTTACCTTTAAAAATGATAGAGAAAAAAGAGCTTTCAATACAAGTCTTGATAAAGTTGATGAAATTGTAATCAAAACCAAATAAACTCAATATATTGTAATTAAACTTCCAACTAATATTATAATAAGCTTTAGCTATATCTAGTTTCATAATCATATTGCTACCTCTATCCTTGACATCCAAGTCTTGAAAAAATTCTTGCGCCAATAGGATTGACAAAAACCATTAAAAAATGAGAAATAAGCTTAGGAAATAAAATAGTTAATTGATTCATTAAAATTTTAGAAAGCATTTTATAAAAGACAGTACACAAACTAATAGGTCTAAAGTCATGTCAGGAATTCACAGCACTGTTCTTGGGAATAAGCATAATATAAGTAAAAGAAAAAAATTTAGGAATAGGATTACCATTAAAGAAGTCATTGACAGTAGAGAAAATATTATTATAAATAATAGGCCACATTTCTTGAAAGAATTTAGTCATGAAGCTATCCGGACCCGCCACAAAATCAGTGTTCATATCAAATAAAGTACCTTTAACCTCCTCAAGAGAAAGAGATTTAGATAAGACAATATTATCCTCAAAAGAAATAATATTAGGAATAATAGATAGATTGGGAATATTAGAGGGATTAAATGTTTTATTAAGTTGGATTTGAAAATGATTAATAGCCAAATTAGCAATTTCAGCATTATCCTCAAAAATAGAGCCATCCTCAGGAGTAATTTTATAAATGCAATTAATAGCACATTTATTGTTAACCAAAGCATAAAAATATTTAGTATTTTCATCACCTTCATCCAAATGCTTGATAGCACTTTCTGCTTCCAAAAAATTTCTTCCTAAGCTTGAAGATTACAAAGCTTAGCTTTAGCCTCTTTCAAAAGACAGAGATTGGACTCAAAGGGATCCAACTAACAAAGATCCTCAGTAGAAATCATCAGTCTTCCGCAATAAAAATATTAGAAAATAGATTTTTAAAAACATTATGACTCCACCAGTTCAAACAATGCTTAAGCCTTTTTAGGTTAAGCCAAAGTCTATTCATACCAGAGATATAATCATCAGGAAAAAGAGGGGCACGCTAATTATTCTAAACCACATCAACAAACAAATCATGAAGCAACCATATGTTTTACAATCTAAATTGGGAAGGAAGACCCCTAGCACTATTCT
>NW_021551165.1:0-278 GCF_001605985.2 Dendrobium catenatum
CCATTTTTTGTAAAATTCTTGCCAAATGATTCAATGACGATAATCAATTGAATCTTTGGGATTCTACAAGTCTTTTTAACTCTTATATTTCAAGGCAAGAGATCGTCTTTATGTAGGGAGCAGTTGCTTAATTATAAATTTTTTAGAGTTGCAGGACACTCCATCGAGCTGCCATTTTAATTCCATTAATCATAGAGCATTCTTTAAGTATTTATGTGCCTTAATATTATCATAATTAAATAATTTTGTGCTCATTGGATTTGTTTTGTCAACATGCT
>NW_021551166.1:0-348 GCF_001605985.2 Dendrobium catenatum
CCACTAATTTTAATTAGGAAACATTTTAAAATTTTAAAATTATTATATTTATATTGTATGATGTCAATCATACCATACGATATTTAAAAATATTACCTAATTAAATCTCTAAGACTAAGAAATTGAAAAAAAAATTAAGTGTAATTATTCAAGGTATTGTATGAAGTTAGGTTCTTATTATCCAAAATGAGTGTCAACTAGAATGATTATTAATCATCAGGCTTAGTTGAGGACAAATTGATTATTTTATTGAACTAATCATACTGTATGACTTTATAATCATACTGTATGACCTTAAAATTATACTGGATGATTAGTTAAAAACCTTTGAACTACCCGTACAAGGAA
>NW_021551167.1:0-295 GCF_001605985.2 Dendrobium catenatum
AACAGATTCATCGTACCAACCTTCTCAGCAAGCTAATGTTTCTCAAGATACATCTACCACAACAAATTGGTTTCTTGACCATGTGCTGTCACGACCCGACCCGATCCGGGACGGATCCCGCTTGCACCGGGTCGCGACTGGAACGAACAAACTGACTGACCAGGATCTGGCTTTGGAATTTGCTTCGAAACTGAATCTTCCAAATATTTCAACTCAAACACAGACACAAAGAGCTACTATGAAACATCAAATGCAGCAGAACAAAACATCTATATTTTTCTTTCTTTTCCCCAAA
>NW_021551168.1:0-205 GCF_001605985.2 Dendrobium catenatum
ACTTTAACTTAATTCTTCTATAATTCACACAACCTTATGCATCACATTTATTCTTAAAAATAGGAATCAACACACTAATTCTCCATTCATCTGACATCTTTTTAGTATTCAAAATAATATTAAAAATTTTAGCAAGCCAAAAAATTCCTTCATCTCCTAAGCATTTTACACATCTTATATATATATATATATATCATTCTCCTTA
>NW_021551169.1:0-287 GCF_001605985.2 Dendrobium catenatum
TCTAAAATTAGAACTTTTAAATTTACAAAGAGAGCATAAAGTCATTCTCAAAGATCATGCAACGATTGATTCAAATCACATGGCTCTTCTTGATGAATTTGATGACATAAACAAGACATATTTGGAATTAATTGATGAACATAATGCATTAAAAGATTCACACACATCTCTTAATTCTGATTTTAAAAAATCTAAAGAGAATTAGAAAAATTTGAGGATTGACAATGATGCCTTAAAAGGAACCAACTTAAGGATTCAAAATGATTTGGAAACATGTAAGAAAGCTA
>NW_021551170.1:0-216 GCF_001605985.2 Dendrobium catenatum
ACTCGCCTCAGCCGCACAGCCCGTCCCCACACTTTTTCCGTTCGTCCCAGCTAGGGTAGTCACCGCAGGAGGAGAGATCCCAATGGAGCTCATGATGAGCTCCCTAACAGCCACGGGCTTGGAGATTGGGGAAGCAATCCCGAGCGCAAACTTACCCTTGCTGGGTGTAAACTTGGTAGCCGGCTCCTTCACCATTGAGGCAGCTCCCGTCCCCTG
>NW_021551171.1:0-1782 GCF_001605985.2 Dendrobium catenatum
CTTTAGGCCCGGGTCTGGGCAAAATCGAGGTCAACAGTGAATGCTTAATAAAATGTTGTGATCAACTATGTTATTACATGAATGTAGCATGTCTTTTTGTTCAATATTTGAATGAATATGATATATGTATATTTTTATGCAACTTTGTTGTGTTGTAAAAAACATAAGAGAGGAAGTGTTTTTTTCTTTTTTTTTTTTGCAATAGGTTTCTTGCGGATTTCACCTGGAATATCTGTCGGAAATGGAAATACTACGACAATGTGTCGTATTTCCGTCAGAAAAATTCAGCCGGAAGTTCCGACGGATAACCCTTCGAAAATTTTTCCAGGTCCGTGTCCGATGGGCTTTCTTGCGGGTTGTCCGTCGGAACTTCCGGCAAAAAAAATCCCCCGGAATTTCTGGCTGCTAAATTGCCGGTAAAAATGCCTCGTACACGACAAATATTTCCACACAATTCTGTCATAATTCCATCGGTAAATCCAGCAAAAAATATTGTGCCGGTACAAAGTTTCTGACATGCATTTTACCGTCGACTACATTTCGGCCAAAAATTCGCCGAAAATGCACACTTTCTGACGAATTTTTTCGATTTTTGGAGGGCCCATATATCTTTATCATCTTATAGATCCCTACCAACACCTTTATGTCTGTAAAATTCTCTAGTGTAATTCCATCTTGTCTCCATACAAAGTTCCAAATACTATGAAAGTGTTAATCATCCAATTTTTATGCTCTATCTTGAGCAATGCTTGGTAGGCAATTAACAGAATCAAAACTCTAAGAAGCAGCTCTAAAATCCTTTTGCATTAGAGCCTTCACTATCGCCATCTCTCAAAGATGTCATATAGCATCTTGAAGCCGACTAGAACTACTGGCTTCTAGAGTATTTAGCAATTAACTTGGACATGTTGGACTACTCGATCGAACCTCTCTGCTAACTTCTTTAAGTTAACCTTGCTGGTAGTTCGGCCTTCTAGCTCGGAGTTATTTGCTGAGTAGTCTACCTTCACAGCTAGTTCCTCCGTCAAACTCAGCCTAGTCGAAGCTCATTATATTAACTCAAAAACTTCCTCAAGTGACGTTCGAGATGTTTGATCTCAACAACCTCTTCCTTAAAGCTTGACTATTCAACCTCTTCGGTAACTTAGACTATTATATTACTAGCTCAAGCAACCTTCTCCAAGTTATCTCCCACAAGAACTTCAACATCATTGAGAACTCAGTCTCCTTCCTTCCACCTAACGCTCTTTTCCCATGGGCAAAATTTTAAATTAACGAAGTTTATATCTTTGATTATCATTAATCCATCGTTTTATATATGAAAAGTCAATGTAACATATACTCCAAGTATATCACCCTAATGTCACTACATTCACATATCATTTCTGAATTGAGAGAAAGAAACTCGAGACACTCCCTCTCAATAACCTCCGTTGGCACTCCGCTGGTATATGTTCCCTCAATATTCCGCAAATTACAGCAAATTACTAAGATAGGCATCATAGTGCACGGCGTGCGAAAACACAGATCCAATGCCAATATGATGTCACACGTTACACACGCTATTTTTTTTTATATAAATTATTCAAATCAGGTTATGAAATGTTAGAAAGAATATACAAAAATATTTTTTTCATTTATAAAAGAGTTCGTTGGAAAACAAGTTATTGCATTTAAAGAGGATTGTTTATTTATGGAGTGAAATTGAGTTTTATTCGGATGGAGATGGCCTACATGATTTTGGGAGCATTATTTTATAGAGATATGAATGAGATATGTTAC
>NW_021551172.1:0-230 GCF_001605985.2 Dendrobium catenatum
ATTCAAATTGATATCTAGATCATATTGAATATGGTTTTAGGTCATGGTAAGGCCTATATGCATCAAAATACCATTTTGAGTGTTTAAGGGTTTATTTGGTCAACCTGGGTTGACTATGCTTGACCAACACTTGGGCTTGGGTCAAATCCACTCCAAATTACATTTGAAATTTATTTGAAGTGATCTTAGGTTATGGCAAGGTTGATCTATTAATGGTTTATTCAAAAGTT
>NW_021551173.1:0-241 GCF_001605985.2 Dendrobium catenatum
AAATAATTTTTTTGAGTTTTTTTGCATTTAAAATGATTTAAAATGATTTTTAAATCATTTTAAATAAAAAACGGTGCCGACGGCTACGTGACACATCCCAGTTCGTCCAGCAAAATGCGGCGGCGGCGGTCAAATGGGCCCACGCGTTTTCCACTTAAACACGTCGGCAGCGAACGGCGACCGTTCAATCTGGAAGGGTTTGATCGGACGACGAGTGATGGATCCCATCGTTTTATCTCAG
>NW_021551174.1:0-200 GCF_001605985.2 Dendrobium catenatum
AATCTATTAAATATAATATTTGATATGATATTTATTAAATTAATTAATTAAATAATTTAAATAGTAAGCAATTAAACCGATAGGTCTTATGAAATTCAGACAGGTTTGTTGGTTGAACTAAACCGAACTAGTCATATGACCGGTTCACGATTGAAGTAATCTTGAACTTATACACAAACCAAATATTCGGAAAGCATCAA
>NW_021551175.1:0-1320 GCF_001605985.2 Dendrobium catenatum
CAAGCAAGAGACAAAAGGTGTTGGTGAAGAAACCTCATAGGAATGCCTCCGAAAACTTTCTATCAAAGGCGAATGAGGAATCTTTTACTCGTTTTGCATCTGCCAAAATAACTCCCTCTCGCATTTTAATTCAAAGCGAGATAAATTTTAAGGTAATGCACCTTTTTGCCTCCACCCAGTTTCAATTCATTCTTTCTCTCATCCACTTCTACAACAAACAAACCTTTCACTATTTCCTAGCGAACATGAGTTTTAATTCCGACCACTCTTGCATAAGTTCCTTTATTTTCAAATAAAAAGTGGAAATCACTAAGCATGACATTGGTGCCTTTTTGAACCTAAGAACTGAAGGATATAGAGCCCACACCCTAATGAGTGAAAACACATTCAAATGGGATGAAGTCAATAATGTGATTAGACAAAGTGGCCTAACCTATCATGTTGCTAGAGTATCCGGTATGACCAAAAATGCCCGAATCATCCAGCATATCCTTCGTTTTTCAATCATTCCTAAAGCTGGTGATAGGATCAATATTACCCCTCTCCTTTCTGTTCTAACCTTTTTGATTATGGACTGTCATCCTATCGACGAAGCCCAACTTATCATAGATCATCTCGATGGGCTTTCAGAAATAGGACATGCAGATCAGAAAAGAAAAAGGAACATCTCATTAGGACACTTAGTTACATACATTTTGGAAAAGAAATACAACTTAGTGCATCCTGATGATGAATACGAAGAGCCAGTGTACTATAATGATGCTTCCTTCAGATTGCTTTTTAAGGAGGAAAAAGGAAAAGCACATGCCAGTGCTTCAGAAGAAGAAGAAGGAGTGCAAACTTCTGCACCTCAGTCAGATTATCAGAATCTGATTGAGAAATTTGATAGACTAGAGACTCATGTTGATCAAAGGTTTGATCAACTTGATGCTCAACTTATGCAGCAACAACAAGACATTTGTAGCATTAGAAATGAAGTACATGAAATCAATACCAATGTAATATTGATGGCCTCCTACTTCAACCTTTTTGGCGGCATTCCTCCTCCTCCTCCTGAACAGTAGAGAATGAGAGATGAACTTCTTTGTGTTTGTTATACTCGTGTTTTGTTCTAAATGTTTTGTTGTGTCAGTTTTTATGTTAAGTGTTTGTTTTTATGTTTGTCTTTATTTGAAAGTTCAATGTATTTTCTTAGTTGTTTCTTTTATTTGATATTATGAAATGAATATGTAATCATTTTCATAAATTTCAATGCATATTGTACTTGATTCTAATTTGGTTTATTTTTGGAATGTGGTTAATTTTTATGAATTTCATTAG
>NW_021551176.1:0-1053 GCF_001605985.2 Dendrobium catenatum
TTCAATTTAGAGATTTTAAATCGAAACAATTTGCCCTTCTATTAAATCCTATTTTGTAAGTCCTTAGTCATTTATATAAATAGGTTTCAATTATTGATTTGACCCAATAACCCGGCCTGAAAAAATTGAATTTGGGTCAACCAATTTAATAAATGGGTCAGGTTTGGATTATAATTTTTGACATGTTTGAAAAATTGGATCAGGTCAACGTTAACCCATTAACCCAAATTTGACCCGAGTCCATCTCAGCAATCTATTCACATCGCCGCACATGCGCACATCACTTGACGTGGTCCCGCCAGGCAGTCCTCACCCAAGCAGATGTAGCGTACATCTCACAACATAAGTGCACCTGTGCCGCACCAGCTCAATTAGGTGATCCCGAGCCTTCCCTCTCCTGCTTTGTCGTCCTGCATCGTCATTGCATAGCACGCTGGGACTTACCCCGCACTACAAAACCTAGTCGCTTGCCCGAATCCACGCACTCGCGTCGTCCCACCAAGACGACTAGCCCGCAATCACGCTCGAGTAGTTTTCAAAATAAGGTTTAACGAGTCAGGTTGGGTCAACCCGATAACTCGATGGGTTGGGTCTAAGTATGAATTTATGACACTTTTATAAAATCGGATTCGCGTTTGGGTCAACTGAATTAGACATGGGTCAAGTCCGGGTTAAAGCTGAAACCCGATCCGAATACCTGTTTTGGAACCCCTATATATAAAGTAAAACTTTATGAAACAAAAAAAAACATATTATGTTATTCATTTTCTTCAATAGTTTGTCCCTCCCTTTCCCCATCCCGCACACCGTCGTGAAGCCCACATCGAAGCCTCCCTAAACGATTGGAGCACCAAAATGACAACACCTCTCGCCACCATAGCAACGCCTCTCCGACTTCATGACAACGTGACCACGATGGAACAATCTAACTTCTAACCTCTCCTTTTTCCGCTTTGTTGTCTGGTCTAATTTTCACAGTAATTTTGGGGCTTTGCCCATATCATAAATGAGAAGGTAAAAAATATAATGCAAAGAGAGTGTAAAGAACCTTAA
>NW_021551177.1:0-3463 GCF_001605985.2 Dendrobium catenatum
CGGATTGCCAGGGGATTCGAACTCGGTACCTGGGTAAAGCCCAGCCAGTTCTCAACCACCAAGACAACCCGCGGTGGGTGTCTTCGACCGATTAACTGAAATAACTAAACTAAGTCAATATGATGTGAAATTATTCTCCGCGGAGTTCATACGTGGAGAATGGTTCGGATTATAAGTGTATATTTTATATATAGGGGTGTCAATTTTTGATACGATCCGAAACATGACCCGAATCCGACCCGAAAAAATAGGTCGGATTCGGGTTGAACAAATCAACCTATTTTAAAAATCGTGTCAGGTTCGGATTGACCCAGCAACTCGAAATTGACCCGAAAATGACACGAAAAATCATATTTGACCCGAAAACCCGAGATTGACCTAATTTTGATCCGAAAATCGAATATTGACCCGATTTTTTACCCGAAAATTAGCAATTTTAGGTCAACTTCGGGTCATTCGTGTCGGGGCGGGTTGACCCGGACCCGAATCGAGTCGGGTTCGGGTCCGGAAGGGTTCGGGTTGACCCGAACAGTGCCGAGTCAGTTCTGGGTTCGACCCGAACCCAACCCGCTGACCGAATTGACACTCCTAATTGTGTATATATAATATATACTAAAATTTGATTCATATTATGAATAAATTTGTACAAAGTGTATGTACTTATATATCTGAACTGTTCTTCCCGACCGGACTCCACACAGAATATTTTTTTTTCTAATATGATGGGGTACACATCATATCTTGATTTGTTGGTTGGAAGTTTTTGGCTATCAATTAAAAAGTGTTGAGTTCTAACTTTACCTATATGTTATGTGTGTAAATTTGTCTTAATTGATTTAAATGTCCAAAAAATAATATGATGTAGGTATAATTAAATATTTATATCAAAGTTTCATTTGAGATAGATTTCTCGATGTTTCACTTTTAGATCGTATTTATAATTTATCTTTTAATTTTTTGTAACAAGGATTTATTTGGTCACTATTTTTTCCTTATTTTTAATAAATTTTATATTATAAATTTATTTTTTACAGAAGCTATAAAAAGTTACTTTTCAACTATGATTTTATAAAATAATAAAAAAGCTGTCCCAAATAAAACCTAAAAGCTTATTTGAGACAGCTATAGCTTTTTGCAAGGTAGTTGTAAAATAGTAGTGGGGAAAATAACTTTTTTGAAAGCTGACGTAAGAAACATCTTTTTAACACCTAAATTTTTTGAAAGCAACAAGAAGGCGATAGCTAAATAAAAATTATGATTGCAGTGTAAAAAATAAGGCAATAAGAAAGATGTTTATTATTTTATTTCAAAATGGAGCATTTGTGCTAAAATAATGTTAGACAAAAAAATATTTGAGGATATTTTGGTTAAATTTTGAATTAGGGTGGAGTAAAAAGTTTTTTGAATTTATTTTGAGAATCGTGCAATATAAATTAATTATGTATTGCTCATATCTTAAATCAAATTCAAAGAATCTAATCGAACTCGCTCGTTCTTTAATTAAGAAAGAGTTTATTTGAATTAGGTTTTTCGAAAAATATGATCGAGATTGGATTGAGATCAATGCATTTTATTTTATTTTTTATTTGGGTCGAACTAATAATTATATTAGGTCGTTCATGACTTGTAATGTGAATCGGGTCTTCGTGTTAACTGCTAGATCGATTTTGATTGATTCTAGAAAATATTCCTATGTAGCTAAAAAAAGGGGACATTCTTTTAAAAAATAAACAATTATTAGTTTCTAAGAAAATTATTATTATTAATATTTTAATAATTTATAGAATATTTGGTCCCACTAATTAATTTCATAAAGTATTATCATTTAAGTATTTAATCTGAGCTCATGCGGATTGGATTATTTTTTTAATATAAAATAATATTTTTTGGATAAATAGATAATAATAATTGTTCAATATTAAAATTCTGATCTCATAAGCTAGAGCTTCTCCCGGTGCAGTGCACCGCCGGTAGCGGCAACCCACTAACAACACAACACGTGGCGTCATTTTATTAGCCGCAAATATTGAAACCTAAACCCTAACGTTCCTACCGGATTAGGGAGAACACCATTCTGAATTGGAGCACGTGTGAACTTTCCATTGTTGGCGAGCTGTCGCAGCGATACACCATGAGATCACGACACGTTTCCCATGGGGCCCACATGCCACGTTGCAATTCTGGGTCCCACCTCCGATTGAGTTGGAGGAGTTAGCTATATTTCAGGTGTGAACGCGTGTAAAAACAAAGCTGGGAAGACAGTCCGTTATCCCTACGCTTTCCCGGCAGTTGGAACTCCCACGCTTCGCATTATCTTCGGTGTCCAGATCTATCGCTTCCCGCCATGTGGCGCCACCACGTGGCAGTTATTGTGAAATAAATTTTTTTATTCATAGAAAATTATTTAGGGGCTTTTTGGTTGAAGAAAAAGAAATTTTTTTACCGTATGATGCTTGATAGGGCTTTAAGTAAAGTGAAATCCTAATATATTAGAAATTTTCCACGGTAATTCAATTTCCGCATAAACTAAAATTATTGTTTTGAGCGAAAAAGAAAATTATTGGGAGGACGAGACAAAAGCCCGCGGGAAGACACAACATCTTAGGAAGGCACAACATCTTCGGAACAGTCATTGCTGCTTGACTTCACTATTCTTTGGATTGGAGGCGAGACGGGAGTCGTTCGTGCGTGAAGCAAGCGGAGGCTCTGTCGATTCGCTCGTGTTTGTGGGAGTCAGACATTACAACAAAGGTGGCTTAGCCCGCATGTGTGGAGTTGGATGGTACATGTGAAGGCGAGTGTTTGGTTAGACACATATGTATGAGACTAGCAAAGGCAGCCCGTGTAGATCGTTCACGTGTGGTGTCGAAGCAACCGGAGCCTGAATTTGGGATGGAAAAGAGGTCGTGCTACATTGCTCCGAGGTACGTCTTTCCAGTTTTGGTTGATTTGGCCACTCTGTGCTTGAAACTATAGCCGCAGGATGGTCGGATCACCTCGTGCTGGAACTTGGAGCCGCAAGGTATGTCTTCTATGTTTGATTTTTCTGGGAAAATTAAATCGACTGGTGATTAGTTAGAGGCAATGGGCTGATGTTACTTTACTTTGTATTTACCCAATTAAAATAGAAAAAAATAGTTCTCATGCATTCACTTTATATAAATTCAAATAGCCTCAAAGTACTTACTTTACACTGCATTCACTTTACTATCAACCAAGCAGCCCCTTAGTAGAATTTTCTTATTAAAATATGATCAAAATAGTATATAAAATTACACTTAAAAAATTAATTAAATTTTATATTATTTTTTTAAATAAATTTGAACAAAATAGTTCTCTTACATTCACTTTACATTAACACTGTCAAAATTGGGTCCCGGGTCTGATTCAGGTCCAACCTGAAACTCACTCGGCACTGTTCAAGTCAACCTGAACCCGACCCATTTTTACAAACGGGTCAATT
>NW_021551178.1:0-206 GCF_001605985.2 Dendrobium catenatum
GAGAACTTTCTTACTGATTTCTAAATCAATTTTTAAGTACAAAAAATATTTATTTCGAGAAAATTTTATATAAAAAATGTTTTTAAAAGCAGTTAAAAAATTATTTCAAATGAAGACATAAAATATTTCAGCATCATTTGGGACGGCTTTTTTTACTGCTTCTTAAAGCAGCTTTTTAGTACAAAAATTTTAATCTTCGTACTTAA